>NC_133394.1:134145422-134446712 GCF_047511655.1 Castor canadensis
CTTTAGTTCATTTCTAAAATGCCTTACCCAGGAAGGAGCATGTGAAGCAGTCCTGTCATCCATGTCACCACTGGGCTCCAGTGGCCAGAGCAGGGCACAGGAACAGTGGGCACCACATAGGTATTGGTTGACAGAATGAGTGGACAGAGGAGTACATGGCTCACCAAAGCCAGAGAGTGAAACTGAGGGGATCTGAGGCTGTACGAAGCACAGCAGAGGAGACATCTGGAAATAACAGGCTGCCTGAGCATCCTTCAGGGTAGCTCTGAGATGCACAAGGACTCAGTGCCCTAGCCTTTGCCAACCCAGCCTTCTCTCCCTCCCCTTCCCCAATCAGACCTTAAAGCCCAGTTATTCCAAAGTATTTTCATTGTTGACTCTTGCCCTGCTGTTTCAGGCCTCCAGGACTTTTCACATGCTATTCCCTGAACCAAAATGCTGCCCCTTTGCATCATCCAAAACAATTTCTTGTCATTGTCTCCTGTAGGAAGCCCTCATGGGTAGCCCCCACCAGTACCTCACTACACACTTTTCATCACCTTGCACAAGTCCAGCAGTACTGCAACCAGGGCCCGCCAGGTTCTCCCCTCTAGCTCATCTCTACAGCCTCATAGCAAATGCAAATTCCAGGGAAGTATTTAATTGATAGAATGGGATAGAAGAGGAAAGGACAAGAATGAGGATGGGAAGGGCTCAAAAAGAGGAAGTACCAGTCAAGAATGGGACAACAAACCAGCGCAGTAATCCTAGCTACTCAGGGGGCAAAAAGTTCAGGAGACCCCCATCTCAACCAATGAAAAAATCTCAGTGTAGTGAATGAAAAAATCTCAGTATAGTGAATGAAAAAATCTCAGTGTAGTGGTGCACCCCTGTTATCCCAGCTGTGCAGAAAGAGTAAGTAGGAAGATGGCAGTCCAGGCCACCTTGAGCATAAACGTGAGACACTATTCGAAAAATACTTAATGTATTTTCACTGGATTTGGCTCTTAAGGGATTTTGCCAGGAGTTAACCTGATTTTGAGTCATCTGTTAATGGCCTTTATAGCAGTGTGGGTGTTTAATTAGGGAAGAAGCTAGCCAAATGTGAATTGCACAGTTTTTCAAAATACTCAGGGTTTGGTGTCTGAGATCTGCTGTCCCTAAGCAGCCTTGCTGTGGCCTGAAGCAATGAGTAACCATCTGAATTCTGCAAATCAACAATTTTAGGTATCTCAATCATTCTACAAAGTTGAACCACAGTCCTGGAATCTGCCATTACCTCACTGGAATTAACTCAACTCCATCTCCTTCTGCCTCTTGAGCACATGAGTGATGAATGAATAGTTTATCTTAGCACATTAAATAACACTTGGCCCTAACAATAAGGCTTTGGCCCTAACACAGATTTTAGAGTCAGTCAGGCCCAGTCTGATATTTACCTCTTCTAGCTCTGTGACCTTCAACAGGTGGCTTAACCTCTCAGAGTTCCCATTCTCTCAGCCACACAATGGTTGCTAGTGAGAACAACTGCTTACCATCAGGAGTCCCTTCTTTTTTCCTCCATCCTATCCTTCCTCCCTGCCTTGTTCCTTCCTTAGGATAACTGACATCTGACGAATGCCAGCCACTGTTCTAGTCACTCTCCACACCCCATCTCATTTAGTCACCAGTCTCATCCCTGTAGGCAAAGGGGCTGAGGTTAAATACTCACCTACAGTAGGGCTGTCGTAACACAGTACCACAAACTGAGTGGTACTGAAATGCATTATCTGACATTCCTGGAGGTTGGAAGTGTGGGATCAAGGTGTCAGCAGGCTAGTTCTTTCTGAGGGCTGAGAGGGCGGATCTGTTTCAGGCCTGCCCCCAGCTTCTGGTGGTTGCTGGCCATCCTTGACATTCCTCAGCTTGCAGACGTATCACCTGACCTCTGCCTTCACCTTCCCGTGGTGTTCTCCCTATCTATGCCTATCTCTGTATCCAAATATCCCCTCCTTCCAGGACTAGTCACACTGGAGCGTAATTATCTCTGATTCATAATAAGGCCATATTCACAGGTGCTGAGGCTTTGGCCACTCTGGGAGACACAATTCAACCCAGAACATCCCCTCTGCCAAAGTCACCAGTGAGTAAAGAACAGGGAGAGTGAGTAAAGAGCCAGGCACCGGTGGCTTATGCCTATAATCGTAGCTACTCAGGAAGCAGAGATCAGGAGGATCACAGTTCAAAGCCAGCCCAGGCAAATAGTTCTCAGGAACGTATCTTGAAAAAAAGGGGGGAGGGCTGGTGGAGTGACTCAAGGCATAGGCCCTGAGTTCAAGCCCCAGTACTGCAAAAAAAAAAAAAAAAGAACAGAGATTCACGCTCATGTCTCTCTGCCTGTCTCTCTTCCTGGAGTTGCCTTTGGTGTAACCACTCATGCAGACATCCAGGAGAAATGCAGTGTGCACAATGCAAAAAAAGCACTTGCAAGAAAGCATATCAGATTAGAAAGAGACTATAAATGTTTCCTGTCCCAATGCTATCATTTTATAACTGAGGACACTGAGGACCAAAGAAGGGCGGTGACAGTAGCTTACCCAAGGTCACACCACTAGCCTAGAACTCAGGTCTCAGATCCCCTTGCAGACCTTCTGTTCATGGAAAACCTTCCGATAAATCCTGCAGCAGGAGGTAGCTGGCTCCCACATTAAAACTCCCCACTAATGTTGAGAGAGAAAACATTTCTTAAACATAAATCTCTGAGTAAAAGCAACACCCAGCTGCCTGAGTGCACTGCAGTAAGCAGAGTCTGTCTTAAACCAGATAAATAGACTATTATTATTATATGATCATTATTATTATTATTCTAATCTTGAAGTCAAAATTGCCAGAAAATCTAGAATGCCCCTTTCCTCCCATGTCCAGCTTCAAGAAAACAAGTATAGAAAACAGCCCACAGAAATTGAATCACAGTTTCAGCTGAATACATATTTAATTCCTTATGTATTTTTTATATTTTGTTTTGTGCAGGACTGTTTACCTAGTTAATGGTGAAGTGGAATCTATTGTCACCAAGTAGCTGTGGGGTTTCTTTGTCTTAGTCAGTCTTGAAGTGCCCCCTAGTGAAATGTTTTTGTATTTAAGAAGCTGAGAAAGAAGCTGAAAATAAGATTTGCAGAAAGCTGAAGAAAATTGTAGAAAGAAATGGGGGCAAAATTGGAGGCAGCAGGACGGTGCCTTTGTTCCCAGGGGATTGGAACATGATCCCTTTACAATCTATTCTTGAGCCCCCTTCTGTATGCGCACTCACGCGGATGCCTTTCAGATATGTCCCTGAAAATGGAAGGTTTTACCCCCAAAGTACACACCAGAAATCCTGGGAGCTGACTTCCAGGGAGGTGGGGGAAGGGGGCAAGCAGCCCTCCCTGCAAATGCTATAGCCATAGGAAGCCAGAGGTTCCAGGAAGTGCTGTGAAACTTTTGTCAACACTAAGCTTGTGAAGAGCGAGTTTAGGGAGCATCCTAGAAAGAAAGGAGACCTGAGAGTGGTCCTTTGGTCATTGCAAGTCATGCAAATTTGTGTTTACAACAGTACTTGATGAGGGATGCTATGCATGTGGACTCTTCCTGCTCAATTGTGCTGTAAACCTAAAACTGCTCTAAAAGTAACATTTATTACATTTAAAAAGCAGTTCTAGGGCTGGAGGAGAGGCTCAAGTGGTACAGTGACTGCCTAGCAAGCCTGACACCCTGAGTTCAAATCCCAGTACTGCCAAAAAGAAAAATAAATAAAAAACCAGTTTTGATAACACAAAGAAAACCCACAGGAAGTGGTCTTGAAAGGCAGTGAAACAGCAGCTCCATGTAACTGGCAGTGTTCAAACTGCATAGGAATCACTTAGAATTCTGAAATCACATAGAGAGCTTTTCAAAAATACACATTCACTACCTTCACCCTTAGACATTCCCATTAGACTGGTTTGGGGTGGAGCAGATACACATGGCTCCTCTCTCAAAAGTTCCCTCGAGCAACCTGATGTCCAGTTAGAGCTGAAAAACCCTGAGGCTAAGAAGCCCAGGATTGAGAAACGCAAAGCAATGCCCCACTCAGACTCCAGGATCTCACCAAGTCACCCTCTGGATTATGGTTTGGTTCTCTTGGGGACCTCCTACAGGCAGGAGGACAGGAGCAACTGTCTATGCACAAGGGAGAACAAGCAGATTTCAAATATGCCCTGTGCAAGTCAATAAAGAAGCCCCTGTTTGTAATTCGGCTTCCCAGGTAAGTGACTCATAAGAGGATTCAGGTCTCTGTGCAACTTGAATCACCAGGGTAATTTTTTTTTTTTTTGGTATTTTAATTCCTTTAATTCTGCTCTTTTATTTTTTTTTTTCATTTTTCTTTTATTATTCATATGTGCATACAAGGCTTGGTTTATTTCTCCCCCCTGCCCCCACCCCCTCCCTTACCACCCACTCCACCCCCTCCCGCTCCCCTCCTCAATACCCAGCAGAAACTATTTTGCCCTTATCTCTAATTTTGTTGTAGAGAGAGTATAAGCAATAATAGGAAGGAACAAGGGGTTTTGCTGGTTGAGATAAGGATAGCTATACAGGGCATTGACTCACATTGATTTCCTGTGCGTGGGTGTTACCTTCTATCACCAGGGTAATTTTACAAACAGAGATGAGCCAAAATGCAGTGCTGCAGGTGGTCTTCAACCCAACCACAGTGTGATGGCACAAGAAAGGCAGTGTGTCCTCAGGAAAATGTACCTGCATACCCAACAAGGCTGCTGGGAACAACCAGAGGGCCACAGAAGCACCACACAGGCCAGCGTCCAAGGCATGCCTCTGTCCCCAACTTTACTTGGACTCCATCTGCTTCATCTCAACAGCTCTCAAGCCTGACTACCCTGGAGGTCCTTGTAGGATGGAACAAGAAAGGCTGGTGGGAACCCACCCCCCACTCCCCCCCACCCGCAGCAACTTTCAACAAAACTCAGGTCTCTCAGCAGTTCTCCTTTTCCCCCTTTTTGAAGGGAAATGGCCATGGGATCCAACTGTGGATTTTAGGTGGGAAGCCAAAGTAACACCAGAAAAATGATGGAAACTACCTAATTCAAATAATTCTCAATTCTCAAATACCAGTACAAATCAGCTGGATCTCATTAAAGATGCAGACTCCTACTCCAGCTACAAACGCTAGTTCAGAAGGTCTGGGTGGTTTCCAAGAAACCATTCATTCATTCAGAAAATATTTAACAATTCCCTACCATAAGCCAAGCTCCGCTCCTGGACTAGGAATGTGGTCGTGAGTAAAGAGTCCCTAGTCACCGGGCTTACGTTCTAGTGGAATCTGCCTTTTTAGCAAACATGCAAGTACAGAAGGTTCTGGATCATGCTCTAAGAAATACTGATCACTCAACATGCTCCATTACAGGCTTGGATGCCAAGGCCCATCCTGTCTGAAGGCCAGTTCTCCCTCCCCTTAGGCACCCTCTGTCTAAAGCCATCCAAACTCTATAGGTGATATACTTATTTTGAATAATCCTCTCCTAATCAAGTAGAGGAGAAATCTGCTATAGCCACTGACCTTATATGTATGAAAGTGAAGCAGCAAATGGTGTGACTCAGTCTTATTGAATCACAGGGCAAATCACATCAGAGGAGCCATGTGGAAGGTTGTGCCTTCCCTCACCCCCACCCCTGGCTGCCAGTCCCTGTATGGGCTGGCCAGCCTTCACCTGGTCTTCAGATCCCCACACTCTGCACTGTGGTGTAGTACTATGGTTCTTGGTACCGGAAGGAAGGCCTCTATGAAATGCTGTTTCCCAGGCCTCCCCACACTTCTAAACCAGTGTCCAGCAGTAGGTCAGGAATCTGTATTTTGTAAATGCCCCCTGGCTAACTCAAAGGGGTTTCCAGGCATAGGAGCTATCAACATGTAAGAAAGAACATAAGCTTTTAATTCAGAAACAACTGGGGCCAACCTCAGCTCTGCCACCTATGAGCTGTGGGACCAGAAATAAGTTATCTGACTTCTCTGAGCCTCGGTTTCTCTACCTGGCAAACTGAAATAAGCATATCTTGCCTCACAGAGTCAAAGGTGGGAGTTACAGGGAGGTGGTCAACACAAAGCCCCAGGTGCAGTGGGGCCCAGTCAGCAGCAACTTCTATCCTTAAGCTGCAGCCCTGACCAGGCCGTGAGTAGCTCAGAATCAGACCCTAGACCCAAATAACTTGGGCAAGCTACTTAACTTCTCTGAAGCTCAGCTTTCTCATCTTAAAATGAGGACAATAATAATAACCACTACAGTTGTTCTAAGGATTAAATGAGTTAATTCATGGACAGCAAAGCTCTTGGAACTGTCCTGACTTAGCAGTGCTGGTGTTTGCTCATTCCATCAATCTTTTTTAAAAACTCAGTGAACATTCCACCTCCTCTAGTTAACCCCAGCCAGCTGCAAGTTACCATCAAAATGCACTGGGAAGCTGGGCCTAGTGGTACACACCTGTAATCCCAGCACTCAGGAGGCTGTGGCAGGAAGATGTGTGAGTCTGAGGCCAGGCTGGTTACCTATAGTGAGACCCTCTCCCAAAAAGAAAGGAAGGAAGAAGAAAGGGAAAGAAAAGAAAGAAAGAAAGAAGGAAGGAAGGAAGGAAAGGGAGAGAGAGGGAGAGACAGAGAGAGAGAGAAGAAAGAAGAAAGAAAGAAAGAAAGGAAGGAAGGAAGGAAGAAGAAAGAAAGAAAGAAAGAAAGAAAGAAAGAAAGAAAGAAAGAAAGAAAGAAAGAAAGAAAGAAAGAAAGAAAGAAAGAAAGAAAGAAAGAAAGAAAGAAAGAAAGAAAATGCAGTGAGAAAACCAGAGACTAGGGAAACCTGGAGTCCTAGGTTCAAATCTCAGCACTTCTCAGTGTGTGTTCTTGGTTGTTTTCTTAGCATCTCTGAACAGCAGTTTTCTCAGCAGTACACTGGGCATACAAGGTTCTCCAGACTTGCAGGATACCTCCATACCCATCCAATGCAGTCTGAAAGCTGTGCTGTAACTTTATGAGCTTCTCCTCTCATCGAATTTCTGAGAGCCTTGAGGGAGCTTCTGTATGTTTTAGAAAGCTGTGCTTGTCAGCTCCTCTTCAGATCCCTGAGCCCACACCTCTTCTATTCCACTCTTCTGCTGCCTTGTTGTAGCCTCTTCTTCAAGCTTCCATCCTCTTCGCTCTGTTGTGTCCCACACATGGGAAGCACCCCCTTCCTGTTTTTCTTCCAAGCACCAATAATGGGCTACAGGGTGTGATAAGGCTTGACTGAAGACCTGGCAAAAACATCAAGAGTTGTAATATTCTGAAAGCGTTTCAAACAGGGTTACAGTTCTCCCCACCCCCAAGGTCACCAAACCGGCCCCTCATGGGGGTCTCCAGTGAAAAACAAGACAGACCTTCTTGGAGTATGAGAAGATAGGGAGGTGTAAAGGTAGGTCCCCTAGAGATGGCTCAATGGGGGAGCAACAATCCAGAGGACCACACTTTGACTTCTGATTATAAGAGGGGCCCCTGCCCAAGAAACAGTGAGAGAGGGGCCCCAGAGAAGGACCACTGCAGAGTTCTCATCAAGGACCAGTGGTTACATGGGAACTGGCTCCTTGCTGATGACACTGTGGTCTGACCAGCCTGGAGAGGCCAGCTCCTGGCCAGAGTAACCCTGACACTACCCGGCAGCATCATCTAGCTGCTTTGCGTGGTTACACCCCACTCTGAGTAGCCGAAGACATCCATGAATGCAAAGACTGACGGGCTGAGTGATGGAGGAGAGGTGGTGCAAAGCCCCCCGCCAACCCCTCCTTAGGAGATGGAAACGTCTTTCTTTGGGTCTGAGTCCAGCTTCCAGCTCTGCTTTTAACATCCTGCTGCTTGTCACCCAGCAGACAAGTCTCCAGCCTGGGCACTACTTTGTGGAGGAGGTACCCTGTTTGGTGTTCACAAGGAAACACTCCCTTGTGGTTGAGTAGGAAACTAGCCAAACCTACAGAACTGCACCATTCACAGTGAACCCTAAGGAAGTCCCTGGACCTGAGTTAATAATTGTGTATCAATATTGATTCATCAATTGTAACAAAGGCACCACTCCCTGGCAAGAAGTTACTTAATAAGAGAAAAGCGGGGATGGGGAGGGCAGGGTAAATAAGGTGAACACTGTACCTTCTGCTCAATAATTCTAGAGACCTAAAACTATTCATTTATAAAAGAGGAAAGAGCAGTGATCCCTGGAGCTTCCCTTGTGAGGGAAAATATGACCTTGCCCAAGAAGCGGTTTAAATGTCAGCCAGGTAAATATAATCATCCCTGCACAGGAGAATGAAGCCCACCTGAGTAAATGCACATTTGTGCCACCCCTCCAGCACTCCTGACCCCAGCATGGTGACCAGACAACCAGGCCACCAGGCCCATAGAGCAAAAGGACAAAGCTATAAGGCTCTGCCCCTGATGGCCAGAGAGGCCAGAGTGGCAGCCTCCTTAATCACAATGAGCAGAAGAGTCCTCCCTAAATGTTCAGATTCCAGTGTAAATGGGGCTTTGAATGGAAAGTGGCTGATGGGGTCCCTGTATCACACCCCAGCTGTTCCCAGGGCTGAGAATTATTTACTTACAAAGGTGAATACTTTCCCTGTGCCTGCTTGCTGATAAATGTGTAACAGAAGATCACAGCCGGAAAGTCTGCACGCCCCATTGGGCCAGCCACCGTGAAATTTATCCCAGACTGATGAAAGCCATGTCTGCCCACCCTGACTTAGACAATTTGTCTGCTCAAGGGGGGAAAAATTACTTTGAAAAGAATGGCCAATTTTAAGACAGAGGTTGCTTTTTCATTATTGTGAAACATTTAGTGTAAAGGGATATTTATCACCCTTTGCTTCTGTATTTCACTCTGGTTGCTATAAATAAGGAGCCCAGTGTTCCTATTATCCTGAAAATGGTTAGGTTTGCTTTAGAAGCTATAAGGGAACAGAACCTCACCCAAGGATGTGCCCAGAGCACCGCCAAGGGAAAGGTCTGTTCAGCACCCCTTACAGGTGCCTTGACAAACAAAAAACAGCCACCACAAAGTGAGGAGGAGGAAGGAGGAAGTAAAAAGGAGGCTCTTGGTGGTTTTAAAATTATAAAGCATCCCTAATGCAAACTCCACCTCCTCCCACACCACACCCCCAATGCAAGACATAAGAAAGAATTGTTTCCAGCAGGAAACAATGCCTGTCCTCTCTACAACTTGGTTTTATCCATTTGTCCATCCTGTTCCCTTTGCTCCTCAGACATTCTGGGTAGATATAGGATTTTCCACTCTCTCTTTGCTCAAAGGCAGGTCCTTACAAGAATAATTCCAGAAAGGCATTTACTACCGCCCCTCTCTCCTTTCATTTATTACCACTTCCTTTCTCCAGTCCTGTCTCCTGTGCACAAGCCCTGACTTGTAGGAGACACTCAAGAGATTTGTTGGCTGTGCAGGGAAAAAATGGTACCAGGGGAAGGTGGGCGTTATGGACCCATTCACAGATAGGAAGCAAGCAGCTCACTCCCTTAGTGATCCAGCCACAGTGACATCCCAGGAAAGTGACAGAAGGAAGCAGGTGCAACCAACAACACTGATCTGACTGGCAATGCCACGACCTTGCCTTGACATGGCTCTGCCTACTGATAAGTGATGGCTTTGAGGCAGAATAGGTCAGGGACATGGGACATGAGAAGCAGAAACCAGGAATTCAGATATAAACATAATTTAAAGTGTAGAAATACCATTTTCTTCTCTTTAAACTTCATGCTCCTTCACTAAGCAGTAAAAAAGATGACCTCTCTCCTCACCTTTGTCCTTGCTTCGTATGATTATTGTGCCTTAGGGATCAATCATACATATGTTCAAGAAAACTGCCTTATCCCCTCCTCTCCATAGATCTGAAGAGTGGTCATAAAAGTCACATGAAACAGAAGTCTGTGTTGCAAGGACCCAGAACTGGCCATCCTCTCAGACTTAAGGTCTCTGAGCTGAACTGATAACATCAAAATACTATAGTAGCAGGAAAGGCTGGGATGTTGCAGATACCTAAAACAAAGCACCACTTATCCAAAGGAATGTTCAACCACCTCACCCCCCCCCCCCAGCATTTATACCACTGCTAAGCCAGCTCATTGGTACTCTTCCCATACACTAGTGCCTTGCCTAAGAGGTATGCCTGTGCTTTCTGCTTTATCTGCTGAATAACTCTGTCAATTCTCTTATCATGTGTCTTGGAAAATTCTGTTTTCTGTGATTAGAGAACCTAAGGGCTAAGTTGAGGGTTCACCCACCCTCTTTTTCTACTTCTCCTAGGTGATTGTGAAGAAGACACACAGAAGCATGTTCTGGTTTGGGAGCAGATAGAGAAAGCACTGGTGAAGGTCACAGCCCAGAGATAGAAGCTCATTGAAAGTCTGAGACCCTTCGTCCCCCACATACCTTACACCTCAGCAGTCAGCTTGGAGATGCTCTAAAGAGTGGTTAGGAGAAGAGAGTGATTCTGTTTTCTAATTTTCTTACATAGAATGCAGGAAGAACATGGCGAAGGGAAGAAGTGGTGATCATTTGTACTAAGCAGGGTGGGGGATATTTGGCCATTTTTTGAGATTTGAGCGATGTCCTCATTTTATCTGTTCTGTCATTTCTGTGATGCCTCAGGGTCACAGCATGGTCTTGCCTGCTGTTGAGCTTCTGTGAGATTGTCTGGCTTAAGAGGAGAGTACTATGGCACTACTTGAGTGTCAGGCCAGCTCCTGGCTGTCAGGAGTTTCAGTTTCCTTTCTCAGCACTATTAACTATTGTTATAATTTGGATCTTAAACATCCCCCAAGGTCCATATGATAAAAGGCTTAGTTGCCAGTCTATGGTGCTATGAGAATGTGGCAAAACTTTTAGGAGGTAGAATCTAGTAGAAGTAACTTATGTCACAGGGGACATGTCCCGGAAGGGGATATTGGATCTCTGGCCCCTTTCTTTCTCTCTCTTTATTCACAAACCACCATGAGATAAGCAGCTTTGCTCCACCACACATGGTCCTGCCATGATGATCTGCCTCACCACAATTGCAAAAACAATGGGGCCAATGGACCACAGACTGAAACCATATCAAAATAAACAATTCCCTTTTTTTTTTTAAAGTTTTTAATCTCAGGGATTTGTCACAGTGAGAGAAAGCTGACTCCTACAGTTACTGAATCTCAGAACTAAGTTCTCTCTGCCATTCCCCCCTCCCTCTCTTGATCATTGATTCACCTTTCTCCCAAAGAGCAGGGAGAGGCTTTCTCTGAAGTTCTCCTTCCAACTAAAGGGAGTTCCCTTCCCAGAGGGAATGCAATTGTTTTAAACCCTCTTCCTAGGAATCTCACCAAACAACCAAGAAAGATTATTAACCAGAAAAGAAAAGACAAAGTCATCACTATCCGTAGACTTTTCACCTATTCTTCTGAGGAAAGCTGTAAGAGGTGACTTGGAACACTGCATGTATATAATAAGACAAGCTCTATCTAAAGTGACCTCTGCCTCTTGCCTTCCCATCAATTGTCACCTCCCCCAGAACCAAGAGGAACTTTGTTTCTGGCCATTGTCTGTCTTTCAGACCCATTCATTTCCCCTATAATTTACTTACAACCATTACTAAATTGTCTACACTCCATTGCTCTTTCCTCTGTGAAGAAGGGTTTGTAAGTTTCTGAATCTTGTTGGAGTATTAGGAACTCACCTTCCTGTGATGCCTCTGTGCATGATAATGAACTTATATCCCTCTTCTCCTGATCATCTGTCTATTGTCAGTTCATTGCAGTAAAACTTCAGAGGCTGGTGAAGACGTTTACCTCCTGCCTCTATACTACCATGTAGTGTTTTAACAGTTACCAAAGACCCACTCTGTATCAGGCACTATTCTAGGTGCTAAGAACACAGGACAAGGAAGACTAGCACTGTTCCTGTCCTGTGTGGCATGTAATCTTGCAGGAGACAAAAACAATTAACAAACTGAGGCAGGCTAGAATTAGGGAAAGTTCAGGACTTTTAGAAAATACATGACCTAATTTTGTATTTCAAATTGAACATTTCTCTCTTTCTCTGAGCTTTGTTTTCAATCACAAATGTGTATAGGTTATTCACATCCTAGCT
This sequence comes from Castor canadensis, assembly GCF_047511655.1. Taxonomy (NCBI): domain Eukaryota; kingdom Metazoa; phylum Chordata; class Mammalia; order Rodentia; family Castoridae; genus Castor; species Castor canadensis. The sequence goes on from NC_133394.1 coordinate 134,157,557, forward strand.
CAGGGACAACTAAAACCACCTTCACCTGGCCCAGGAACAACCCAGTCCTTTCCCTACTTACCCATTATTGGCTAGGAATCACCAGGTTCTTCCCTTCCCATAGGTGAGCATAAGTTTTCAAAGCACCTGGAAAAGAAAAAGACTTTCTGTTTCCAGCTTCCACCTGGTCCCATCATTCCCCCTTTTGTAATTCCCTTCCCTAACTTTTAATAAACTCCATTACACCCACATGTCCTGCCATGGATTCTTCCAAGTGGGACACAAAGAATTATGAAATCTTCTGACCAGAGACTACATCATTGCTATTAACAAAACCAGCATGGAACAGAAGGCTGTGCAAACTATGTACTATGAAGGAAAATAGAATCAGGTGAGGAGCTGGAAAGGGATGTACACTATCTTAGGTAGCATGATCAGAGGCCACCTCTCTAGAAGAATGAACTTAGGCCTGAATGCAGTAAAGCATCCAGCCATGGAAATTTTGAGGAAAACCTTCCCAAGAGTCAGACCAACAGGGGCAAAGGCCTTGAGCAGGCAGCGAGCTTGGCATGCCTAGAGAAAAGCAAAGGGCTTGCTGTGGTTGGAGCGCAGGCAGAGAGGCAGAGTTGCAAGAAGTGAGGACAAAGAGATGCTCAAAGTCTAGATCACACAAGGCCACCAATTCCTGAACTCAGACACAGCACTCAGGGTCTGGCACAGGGTGAGCATCCAGTGACTTATAGCTCTCACTTTCTCCTCCACTTTCACAAGCTTCCATCTCAAATAGAGTTTGAATAAGGCAGGAAAGGAGAAAGTCTGGAATAACCAAATGGAAAATCTGAAAAATAAGGTAGGAATTGAAACAAGTCCAGATGGAGATTGTTGGGGTCACCTCTGAGCCCAAAATTTAACAAGGAAGAGAAACCAGAGCACAAACAAGAAAGGTTACAGGGGTGATAGGGAAAGACCTGTCAGCTGCCCATGGAGCTGCTTAGTGTGAAAAGCAGAGTGACCTAGACAGTCCCAGACAGACAAACTCCCCACAAATTGCAGAGCAGAACTGGTTCTTCTGGCTTTGAACTCTCACCAAGACTACTGCACTAGCTGAGTAGCTATGGGACCGCCAACTTACAAATTGCATCTCACTCAATCTCCATGGCAAAACTTCAACCAGGCAATTGTGAGCCTGTCCAAGAGCACAACGTTAAAGAAACTACCATGGCAGAAGATTACATTATTACAACAACAAACACTTATTGGACTAGGTCTAGCCCTAGCCAGAGGGCTAGATCTATTCTAAGAATGATCAAAAATCATTTGATTCTTACAACCTAATGAGGTGGACACTGCCATTTTATATCCTTGTTTTATAGATGAGAAAACTGAGGCTTAGAGGAGTGGAAAGTTATGAATAAGAAGTAGTTTTAAGGTTTAAAACAAAGCTGTTGGACTTTAGAGTCCTTGTCCATAGTCATTAAGCAATACAGCTGCCCACAAATTCAGGGAAGGTATCAAAATTGGAGCCATGATCCTTTCTTTCCTCCCCACTCTCTTTTGGCCAAGGGACTAGCTAAGTGAGCTCTCTATTGCCAACATGTGATTCTAAGATTTCAGGCAAGGTTAATAGTAAAGGAGAGTGGGTATAGGGGAGAGGAGAAGGAGAAGAAAGAAAAAAATATGCAAGTATGATGAGAAGTTGCCAGGGGCTGGGTGTGGGGGTAGTGACTGCGTAATGTGCAGTTTCCTTTGGGTGTGAAGAAAATGTTCTGGAACTAGAGAGTGGTGATGGTTGCAGGACATCAAGATGTATAAATACCACTGAACTGTACACTTCAGAATAGTTAAAATGCTACCTTTCTGTTATGTATACTTCAGCACAATTTTTTAAGGCATGGCAGGCATGACTTTCTAATCACCTTTGATTCCCTGCCAAGTCCTTCCTTGTCCTATCATTTCTTCCCCAGTCCCCTCTCAGTCTGAGAAGTAGAAGCAGCTGGCTTCTCATCACCCTATTCCAAGTAGTCACCAAGACCTCAGAAAACTAGGCTAAATGAGCTGGATACAGGAGCCCCAGCTTGCTTTAAAAAAAAATTTCTAACCTATTTCTTCACTTACTATACCAAGAACATTTTCTCCTACCCCTTCAATATGATCTTTAATATCTGCAGATTATTCTATTTCTGGAAGTATTTAATAAACCTGAATGTTCTGGTAGGCTCACTTTTCCACATGCATTGCTGTGAACATCATCCTATGTACATTTTCATGTCCTCCTCTGCATAGTTCCAGGCTTTTTTTTAAGAGTCCAGAGAGAGAGAAAGAGAAACAGAGAGAGAGAGAGAGAGAGAGAGAGAGAGAGAGACCTCCTTGGCTCCTGCTCCAGCTACCTGGTCTTCCCTAATCCCCAGCAAAAGGGAGTCCTAGGAGCTCACCTTGGCTGGCTCCATTCAGCAGAAGGTGAAGAAAGAGTTCTGTAGAATTTCATCTCAGCCCCAGATCTTCACTGACAAATGCATTCATCCCTTCAGGGTGTTTATTGACCTTCATTTGCATTTTTAATCATTCATTTAGAAAGCATTTGCAGACACTGTTCTAGAACTAGGATATTAAACCAGGGCATGAGCGAGAAAGGTAAAGCCAATATTTAATCAAAGTGTGGTGGGGGGAATAAGGAAACTATTTTACCGGGGGTTCAGCACCCTGGACAGTTCTCTTGTAACGAATGCATTTGAAAACTGTACTTACCTAATCTTTTTTTTTTTTTTAAGTTCTTTCCCTTTTAAAAAAAGAAAAAGGGAAGAGGCCGTGTGTTTTAAGCAATGAGACAGCAGCAGCAGGTTCGTATTTCGTTTTGCGCGGTGCTAATCTCCACATTCAACTCCACGCCCTTTCGCTGAGTCAGCGCGGTTGCTTTAAGTGACCTGATTCTGTAACTCCATTATTAATATTATGAAAATAGCTTTCCTCTACACGATTTTATGCTATCCATGGAAAACCCACAGTTCCAAAATGCATTAGCCATTGCAGGCTCCGGCAGGATTATTTGCATCAATACAAACCGAGTTAATCACCGGCCGATTTGAACAATCGGTCACGTGGCTCCCGCGCTCCCGCCCGGGCACCTCGCCGCTGGGGACGCGGAATTGCGTTTGGGTCCCCGGTTCTCCTAAGCGCTGCAGATTTTCCTGCTCTATCCCAGCAACATTTCGCCATTTACTTTGCAATTTTTCCTCTCCTTCCCTGACAATGATGTAAGCCGGTTCCCAGCCCCTTTATCAGCAGGTGGGAGGCGGCAACTGGCACGAGTTAAAACCGATAAGCGTTAAGGAAAGAAAGAAGCGTTCATTAAGGAAAATAAGGAGCCCAAGAATAATGAACTTCAGAACAGCAAAGACGTCTGGGTTGCCCAGGGACAATATTGTTGGCCATCAAGAAAAATTCAGGGAGTTGGATGCTGGGTAGAGGATAGAAAAAAAAAAAAAGTGTGTGTGTTGGGGGCGGGAATCCTGGGAACAGACCACTTTATTTCACAACCTAAAAGCATAGCAGGAAGTACAAAGTTCTGTACAAAGCCACATGGGTGTGATCTCAACTCACCTGTCTCACCAATGTATCACTGTACTCCCTCCCCTCCACTCCCCAACAAGCCCTCTCTCTTCCAGACTGACTTACCTTTCCTCCTTTCCTGGAAGGTGCCCATCCTCCTACACCTCCCTCTGTTTCTGTGCTCATCCTCCCCCAGTCTCAATGTGGCATGTGCCTACTCTACCTTCTGCTCTCAGAAGATGTTACTTCCTTTGACACCCAAAGATGAAGTTGTTGCACCAATTTTTTGGACACCCCACAAGTCCCCTTTATAACACTCTCCATGCTCCCAACAATTGTTCACTAGTTGTCATTTTTGGTGCCTCCAAAAAGATATGCCCTTGTCCTAACCTCCAACACCTGTAACCTTGCCTGGAAGAAGGGTTTTTGCAGCTATCATTAAGTTAAGGAACTTGAGATGAGATCATCCTGCTAATACTGCTAGGCCCTAAATTCAGTAAGTATCCTGATAAGAGACACACAGAGCAGAGGGGAAGGCCATGTGAGGATTGGAAGTGACACAGACACAAGCAAGGAACTTCAGAAGGTGGAAAGGATAAGAATGACTCTCCCTTAGAATCTTCAGAGGGAGAATGGTCCTACTGACACCTTTGCTCCGGACTTCCAGCCTCCAGAAGTGAGAGAGAACATTCCTGTTTTTCAAGCCTTCATGTTTATAGCAACTAACTTGGCAACCACAGGAAAGTAATAGACTATTTCTCTTCCTCAAATTATAAATTCTGTGAGGTCAGACACTGTGTCTATGTTGCTTACTGGCTCCTCCAATGAGCCTAGCATATGGTAGGCCTAGCATGTGATATGATAGTCAGTTGTGCTCTGCCTTCCTACACCAACACTTAACCATGTTCCCTTGGGTTAACTGCAAACCCCAGATGCACATACAGTGTGGCCACACTTCCTAGGGAATCTCAAGGATGCCATACCCGGAACAGTAACACACCTGAACAAGAACAGGAGACTAGCCCCTAACTGGAAGACAATTTTCTCACGCCCAGCACACCCACCACTCATGGAACAGCATGTATTACAAGACACATTAGAGCCCATGCTTGAGGTGACACCACACAGAGAAGTGAAAGCCCCAGCTGCCTTTGCAAAGCACCAAGAATAAAGTCAGTCACCTTCAGCACACAGTAGAGATTCAGACTCCTATGACTATGATGATACCATAGGGAAAAGTCATATTTTAAAAATTCCACGATAAGAAAAAGAACTACTTAGAAGCACTTATCATAATGAAGCTATATTAAATTACAACAGATAAATGTCATCCTGAAAGTACTTCCACAGTTAAAAAGCTTCAACTGGCTGAGGAGAACCAGAAATGCCAGAAGAGGATAGGAAAGGAACAAGAATCAAATTCAGGGGCCTCACTTGACAGATGGGGAAGCCCCACAGGGACAAGGGGACTTGGCATGCCTCACTCTGAGCTAGTGAGAAAGCAGAGGTTGGAAGTTAGTGCTCCCAAGGTTCTGACATTATTGACTCCTTCTCCTCAAGCAACAGCAAGTAAAAACCAAGATCAGGTGCAATTAAAGAAGGTGAAGGAAAGGAAAGACAAGAAAGAAAGAAAAAGTGAACAACATCCAAACGTATGAAATGTAGTAGTCAAAGAATAACAGAGTCTGTAACCAACCAGTGATATAGTGAGTATTCAGTAACCAGCACTTAATCAATTGCTAATCACTGCTATAGGGTAAGGCTCACTGTTTCCAAAAACTAAGCTTCTCTTGAAAAACTTCAGACAGTTTATAAGAATATTCCATATGGATATTGCCTCATGGCCATTTTCTGCATGCACATCCTTTTGTGCATGATGACAAAGGAGAGGAGTGAGAATTTAAATCCTGATTCCCACGCATTTCTGGAATGGGTAATGACTTGGGGAAAACGTCACTGGTAGAAAGTTGAGGAAGATGTCCAAGCACTGGTGCACATGCCCTGATGGACTCTCTGAGGGAATGCCAGAATTATCCTCTCAGGATGCTGAATCTTGGTGACCTTGGTGACCTTAGAGAAGCCTAGTCAGGCTGCAATGTGGAAAGCAGCTTCACTGTAAATGAATTAAAAGAGGAATAAATCCCCAAGCCTATCCCAGCTGGTCATGGCCACCCAGTCACAGGTAGTTTATCAAGTTGAGTAATTGATGAGCTTCACAGGCCAGACCTAGACGTGAATTCAATAAGGTGTCCATAGAAATTAATAAATCCTTTACCAATCACCAAATCCATTTAGTGCACACTGATTCCATTACCTTCCAAGCCAACTTTCCTTCCTTCCCTATTGAGTAACTTCCCAGGAAGCTTTGGTCTAGGAAGAGCATCTGAGAATCAGCTGCTGTCTGAACCCCAAACAGGTCAGAAGCTAAGCTTTTGTGCCCACTCACCACATTTTGTCTCCCTGGAATCAAGGCTTCCTAAGTGTGTGTGTAGCAACGAAGAACAGCTACCTTTGAGTCCTGTTCTGTCTCATCTTCACAGATAACTCAGGGCAGTCAGGTCTGATGTGTGCAGAACAGGAAGTTGTCTGTCAGTATTGTGTCCAGTGCTCTAGAAAGAACATATTTGCTCTGATATCTTGTTGCTAAATTGCTGGGTTCTATTCACGTCATATCTTCTTTTTAATTAAAGAACTGAAGTTTAATGAAGGTTCTTAACACTGAAAGGTGTTAGGATCCCAAGGTGAAAAGAAACAAAGAGGATGCCTTTTAATGCATTAGAATATGGAGATTTACAGCCAGCCACAGGACATGGGGTCACAAGAGTGGGGGAAACTGGGCTAAGAGTGAAATCAGGAGTCTATGCTGAAGCAGACAGATGTGTCTGGGTGTCAGGAATCTTCTAGACTGTGCAGAGTGGAAGTAATAACATCTGAGACCCAGCTCTCCAGTCCTATGATAAATATTTCAAGAACTGTGTTCCCTTCATGTCCCTTGGCCTTGGTTGGAATCACCTGCCCTGGTATCAACTCTGGGCAGCAGAAGTTGAGGACTAGGCACTTTCGTTTCCAGCAGGCATCTGAGCTACTAAAATATGCGGGCCCTTCCTGCCCAGAAATCTGAAGACAATATTTGCCAAACCTACAAAACAAGAGTTATACCCAACTCCCAGGAAAATGGGAGACTCTTCTCTGGATCTGTGATCCCAGGAGAGTTTTCTAAGCCTGTTTTCTTTTGTACAAAGTAAAAATAACAGATAGTACCTACCTCCTATGATGTTTGTAAATTTAAATGAAATGATTCATGTAAAGCACTGAGCTCAAATGATAAATATCATATAAAAAGTTGCTATCATTGTTCACCTACATTTGCACAAACAAGGTTTTTCAAAAGACCCTCTTCAGAACCTGCTTTCTGCTTCAGCCTCATCCAGCTGCAGTTGGAAACTTCTCTCAAGTAAAGGCTGTAGTCTTCTACACCTGCACCAATAAATGTCTCCCACACCTTGGCACAAAAAAATCTGCATTTAATGCAGGCTTTTCAATATATTGCCATCTGAAGGTCATTCTTCATCCCCATTTTCCTTACCTTTTACTCATCTCTCTCTCTCTCTCTCAATCTCTCTCTTTCTCTCTCTCTCTCTCTCTCTCCAGCTATTTTTTTTTAAATGTGAGAGGGGATCCAGGAAAAAAAAAAGACGAAGAAAAAGCTCTTCAGTGTTTCTACTTTGGTTGGGTGCCATGGTTTACAACTATAATCCCAGCTGCTCAGCAGGTGGAGTTTGGGAGCTCAGGAAGCCAGCCTGGGCAAAAAAGTTAGCAAGACCCCCACCTTAACCAACAAAATTGGTAGTATGTGCCTGTCATCCCAGTTATGTGGGCAGTGTAAATAGAAGAACTGAGGTCCAGGCTAATCCAAACAAAAATGCAAGACCCTATCTGAAAAGTAACTGAAGTAAAAAGGGCTGGGGAGATCCTTAAATGGTAGAGCACTTGCCTAACAAGCACAAACCCTACATTCAAACCCCAGTAATCCCCCTCCCCCCCAAAAAAAGGAATAGGGGAGGGCTTTCAGGAAATAGCAAAATATTTCACTAGTCCCTGTTCTTTTCTCACAATGTACTTAGGCAGAGCAGTGCACTGGGGGAAATACTTAAGTCTGTTGAATTCAACCATGCATTTGCTATGTCTCTAGATCCTAGCATAAAGTGGTCTTGTCCATTAATAAAAGCTATCCACACTTCTGGAGTTCAAGTTGTAGTAAAGCAACCACTTTGTAAGAGTCCAAGATCACTTAGGCGTTCATTTATCTCCTTATAAAACAGAGCCTTAGCAATTGTCACTTAACCTGATTAGGATGGGAAAATGAAGGGAAACCAGGATTTAAATAGGCTACTGAGTCTAGATGGGATTCTATGGAACACACAAAATTGTCAGCAAATAAATATGTGACTGATACAATGTTGCATTGAGGCCTGGTAAGAAAAGGGAAGTACTCATTTATGGGAAGGCCATTCAAATGTCCCTTTCCCCACCCCCCTACTCCTCACCACCCACTTCAGTACTGGGTTTGTTTTCCTTCTCAGATATAGGTACAAGACTGGCTCATTCATTCTAGCTAGCTTCTGTTAGACTTCCATGATGTGACTGGAACTGAGATATCACTGAACCCCAGGAAAAGAGACCAGATGGTCTCATGGAGGACTCAGCTGCTGTCCTGGTTAGAGCCGCTGTCAGCCACAGGGGAGAAAACGCTTAGTGTTTTCATACAATGGCAAGTCCAACAATAAGCGCTAAAGAGAAAGCAAGTTTTTGAGTTTGTATCAGAAAGATTTTTAAACACAAGTAATAGAAAGCTACACCACCAGTAGCTTTGATGGTTTGAGACACTAAGACAATTACTGTTTACTTAATAAACAATCCTGCTGGTGGAATGGCTCAAAGGAAGAGTACCTGCCTAGCAAGCATAAGGCACTGAGTTCAAACCCCAGTGTCACCAAAAAGAACAAACAAACAAACTTAATAAACAATCCTAGGGGTTTGGATGGTTCCTTGGCTTAATTGTGTCAGGGGATGCTAAGGTTTTAACTGTCCTTTCCTTCTCCCATCCTCAGAGCACTGGCTATCTGCACTTGGGCTTATCACCTCATGATCTCAAGATGGCTGCCACAGTTGCAGAAATCACACGTACATGCTAGTGTCCCTAAAAGGAAAGGATTCTATTTTCAGAAAGCAAAAACTTCCCAGAACCGTGTCCTCTTCTCACAACTGACCTCCTCTTAGATCTGAAAATTGCCCACTCCTGTCTATAATGGAGGAGAGGAAAACTGATTAGTGGGATTAGTTTGTCCTCGGAAAAGCTCATAATTAAGTCAATAACCAAGCGGGCTGGTACTGTTGAATTTATTATGTGATGCATAGCACAGAAAACAGCATAAAGAATAACAAAACAAATGCTTCAATACTCATCACTCAACTTAAAAAATTTATTGCCAATGTAATTAAATCCTCTTTATAGAGCTTAGGGTTTGTCATTTGCTTGAATATCTTCTCTCTCTCTCTCTCTCTCTCTCTCTTTCTCTCTCTCTCTCTCAGAAAGCGGGCTTTTTTCCATGGATTGAATTTTTTTGTACATATCATACCACAACATTCATTTGCAAATTGCTTTCTTTTGATCAATATTATGTCCATGGAATTAATCTATATTGATTCAGGTCATTCTAATGCATTCCTTTTCACTGCTATGTGGAATTTCATTATAGACACAGCACAATGTATTTCTCCTGTGATGGAGTTTCCACTATTTTTCATGTCTGCTGTATATAAGTGTATATGTACATGTGCATGTATGTGTAGACATGGATGCATAATATGTGTACATATTAATTCAGCTAAGGCATAATCAATGAGTTTTATTCTGAGTAATAGAGAATTCATATCTTCAACTTTATTGGATGTTGCTTTTCTTCAAAGCAGGTTTACTGATTTTCATTTCCAACAGCAATGGATAAGAGGTGTCATTGCCCCACGTCCTAATAAAAACTTGCTACTTTCAGACTTTTCAGTTTCTGTCAATCTGAGGTACAATATAGCATCTCATTTTAGTCTTAATTTGCATTTTCCTTATTATTAATGTAGTTAAATATCTTTTCACGTGTTTTTCAGCAATTGATTTTCTACCTCAGTAAATTATCTCTCATTAACCATTTTGCCCTTTCTGACTAACCTTTTTCTTTTTAAGTCAGAGAAGTTCTTTATGCATTCTGGATAGCAATCCGTTTTGTCTTCCTGAAAGTGGGTTAGCTTTTAATTTTCTTGAAGGTATCCTTTGATGAACACAATTTTTTGGTTTAATGAAAATTGAGTTTTTCAATTTTTACTGAAGTTTATGAGCTTGGAATATTGTAAAATTCCCTTCTACCTGTAGTTCATAAATCTGTTCTATTTTCTTGTGTTTTTAGACTACTATATGCAAGTCTTTCCACAATTAGGTCTTTAATTCACATGATCTTATGGCTGTCATTTTGTTTTTCTGCATATTAGTAATTGTCAAGAAACAAAAAAAAATTATTGAAAATGCCAATTCTCCCATCAGTCTGCAAGATCAAGCCGAGTATACGTGCATGGAGTTGTGTCTGAGCTGTCGGTCTTTTGCCAGTGATCTGCTTACCTGTGTCAACGTCAATCCTCCAACTTCACAGTCAGTCTTGATATCTGGTAGGAAAAGTCCCCAACCTGTTCTCCCCTTTGAAATTGAACATTGGCTGCTTGCTTCATTGTTAACCCACTCATAAGCATCTGTCACCTTTTCATTTACACATTCAGCAAAGAGTAGAGTTTTTGTACTTCTTCAGGCTGAAAGATTTGTTTCCCATTTGAAAGCAGGTACCCCATTAGCAATATTGCATCCACTGTTACAACTCCTGCTAAACGCCTAAGAACATCAGTGACATGGTGGGGAGAATGAAAGAGGAGCTGTCTCCTTAACTCCTTCATGTCCTCTACAGAAGCCAAGGAAAGCCACTGAGTACAGGGACCTCAGGAACTCTCAGGTTTAGATGAGTAGCAGGAAGAGATGTGGGGTGGGGGAGGAGTTTTAGCTTGGTCCCATGGCCCAGAGGAGGTTCCCACGGCCCCACCTGCACCCCGTCCACTCCCATTCCCTTCTTTTACCTGATAGGTCAAGAAAGAACTTGGGATTCTCCCTCTCTCCTCTAGGTGGCTGAGCTCTCAGGGTCTTCTCATTCCTTGTTCCTATGGCCCATCTCTGCTCAATTCTAAGAAATTCGTAATTTCTTCTGTTTGACATATATTCATATTATAAGGTTCTTCAAAATTGTTTAGGATAAGGTATCTAAATATATGTGCCATGTCACAGAGAAGGAGCTGTGCATCAGACAGCTGAAACAACTTGTTCAGGAACTTGTGATGTATCTGCAGCCTGACTCCTGATGCCCAGGTCAATGGCCTTCCCTCCTCTTGGATCTTCCCTCCTTCACTGGCCCTCAGCCCTGGAAACTAATGCTCCCATAGCCAATTTGGCCACATTTGCCACACTCCTTTTGTTTTCTAGGAAAGGACAGTGAAGCAGAATTTGGCTTTAAGGAAAAGGAACCCAATGTTCTGACTCTGTGTGTGTGTGCGTGCGTGTGTGTGTGTCCCCATGTGTGTTGTGTATACCCACTTTAGTAATTGAGTGTGCACCTGAAAGTCTGCAGGAACAGGGACCCCTCTAGCCGGTTCCCTTTTAATCCCTAAGCCTTTAGCGCTCCACCTAAGCCAAGGAGATTTAAAAGCTCCTTAGGAAAGGGGGGAGATCTTGATACCAATTTAAAAGCTATATTCCCCCAGCAGGAGCCATCATTTTGCTATCAGTGCAGAGACTGCCTGATGAGTAGGGCTCTCTGCCTGTCCAGAGTTCAGAAGAAAGAAGTAAAACAATTTGTGAAGGGGCTGGCAGAGGTGAGGAGGCTGCAGATCTGGCTCTGTCAAAGAGCTCCGTAGCTGCAGGACACAGCCAGAGGGCAAGTAGGTCAAGCCAAATTGGAACACATTTCTTCCACCTCACTCAAGTGTGCAAATGGTTCTCCATTCACAGATACATCAAATGTGTGTCAGGTGGGCCCAATAACTTATATTTTTTAATTGTTGCTTTTTGTGATTCTGGGGATCAAACACAGGGGCTTGCTGATGCTAGACAAGCACTCTACTACTGAGCCCCATCCCCAGCCCTAAGAATTTGCATTTCTAACTGGTTCTGAAAGAAAAACTGATGGTGTTGGACCATAAGCCACACTGTGAGAACCACAGCCACAATCCATTCAATTACACAGGGTAAGCATCTCAAATACCACTACAGAAAGGAGGCACTGTGAAGACAGAAATAAGTAAGACACAGTCTAAACTTCCTAAGCCTAAGAGTCCTGCAATTCCCAGCCAGGATACTTCTTGTGCTTTGCGAGTTGTGCTTCTAAAACCCAGCTAATCAAAAGAATCACTCATGAGCTCAAAAATATGCTGATGCCTTGGGCTCCTCCCAGATAATTCAGAATGAATCTATCTGTGATGGGATCCAGGTATCTGTATTTTCCACAAACTTCCCAGGTGATTTTTAAGATCATGAGAATTTAAGACAGACTTGAATAAAGGCATGGTTTCCAAAAAAAAAAAAAACTCAGAATGTCTGCTACGAAGAACATCTGGGAGTAATCCATTAGCACTTCCACCTCTATTTTCTATTGTCTGGCACAATTATTTCTAAAATAAATTGACTCCTTCTCATAGAGCATCCTGAATAAAAAGCCCTGGAATCACAAGGGGAAGAGAAAATTAAAAAGGAGTGAGACAAAGGAAAGCAAATTTTAGTAGGTCTGGATGGAAGTCATGAGGCACTGAGAGAGAGATGTTCAAAGATAACGTGGTAGGTGACAAAATGGTCACACTTTGTAGCATCTCCCCAAAAGAGGTTAAGTCTATTTATCAACTCTTGAGTCTGAGTTGTCCTTGTGACCTACTGTCATCAACAGAATGTGGGCATGTTTCATTCTTAGGTCTCAACAGTTCTGACAGCTTCACTGCTTGCAGTGTTCAAAGCCCTGCTATCATCCTGTGAACAAGCCGGGCTAGCCTGCTGGGAGATAAGACCCCATGGGGAAGCCCCAGTCAAAAACTACTCTAATCCTTTATAACTAGCAACCTCCAGCCACTGGTCAGAAATTGTTGAATAAAGAGGACCAAGCCAGTCCACAGATTCATAAGCTAAATGAATGCTGTTGTTTTAAGCCACCAAGTTTGGGGATGGTTGTCACATAGCAAAGTTAAATGGTAGAGGAAGTAGGTCACTGAATGCTGTGGCAACCCTAAAAAGCAGTTCCATGACTGAAACATTTTACCTTAAGCCAGAACTAAACATTTTGCACTTGCTGGTGATAAGACCACTCTCTGGCTTCTCTACTCCTGTCTCCCCTTACAGTTCAAAGCTTTTCTTAGAGTATTAAGCAAAACAAGACTTGGTTCATTCCAGCTCATTGCTCTATTACCATGAACTAAGCCTTTCACTATTTGTTTTACTTTTCATCTGAGAAGGCAGTCGTCCTCCTATACACACACACCCAAGGAGAATTCTGCAACATCTAACATGTAAGTGAACCCTGAAGATTTCCCTGTGCCATGGGCTTCCATACTGAGCCATTTCTTAGCAAATGGGGTATTATCTAAGCAGGTGGCAAGATGATATGGGCCAAGGATCTGGTGACCTGGACTCCAACTCTGCCTGTTCTCTTGGGGATTTCAGAATGGGCACTTAATTTCCCTAGACCCCTGGTCTTCAATGGTTGGACTAGATCAACAAGTTTCTAAGGATCTGCTAGAATAGGGCATGAAGCTTGGGTAAGAGATCTGGGACACATTTGTGGACCCAGCAGGCTTTGTGGTTGTACAATGCATGTAGTTGTACGTACAGGGCCCCAGGTGCAGAAGCACTCCAGGCTTAGTTTAATGTTTAATCGCCATCTTGAAATTCTTAATAATTTTGTCTTTGAACTTGGGTTTTAGAAGTGAAGCCCAAGAGGACACTGGTGCACCCACATGAGCAGAGGACAACGTATAAAACACATGCATGGCTCTGGTCCTTGACACCATGCATGCATGTAGTGTCATGTTCGCCAAGATCTCAGAATTCCCATGGGACTGGCAAGACTGAGGTCTGTGATACAATAAGTGAAACACTGACAGTCCTTAAAGGCCATATTTTCTGATCAAATCAGAACTTCCTTCAAATGCATGAAGAGGGCATTCTAAGAAATGTGAACAACCAAGCAATCTTTTGTGGGTTGAATTGTGCCTTCCCTCTCCAAATTCTTATGTTGAAGTCTTACCCCTTGTCCTTTTAAATATAATCTTACTTGGACAAAGGATCTCTGCAGGTGTTACTGAGGATAAGTGAAGTTAGGATGAGGTCATACTGGAGTCCTTTGAGCCCTGACACAATAGGACTAGGGGAAATTTGGAACAAGAAAAACGTGATGTGAAAATGAGAGTTAAGCTGCTACAAGTCAGGGAGCTACCTAAAGCTAGGAGATGCCTGGGGATTCTTCTCTAGCTCCTTCGGAAGGAGCAAGATCCTGTCAACACCTTGATCTTGGAGTTCTGGCCTCCAGCATATTGAGATAATAAGTTTCTATTGGTGAGCCACCTAGTCTGTGATATTTTTTGGCAGCCCTGGCAAATAAATATAGATGCTTATCACAGGGTTTCTTCCTCAAGTTGCTACCCTGAACTAGTCAATGGCTAACACTGAAAATGATGTCCTAGAAGGAAAGAGCAGCTCATACAGCCTCTTCCTGTCCATCCCTCCTTCCTCATCCGGAAACCAAAGGGAGAGAGGGTCAGTAGAATCTGACCATGGCAAGAAGTGATAAAAAGGATAAAAAGTTAGTTAACATCTGAATTAGTTTCATGAGGCATTCCTACTGTTCTATATATGTATGTACAAGCTATGAAACATATGCTGTGTAATTTTGGTGATTCTGTGTATGAGTTAAATACTCTGATATTTGCATTTAATGATACTCATGATAATAATGAAAACTGCAATTAGTCTTTTCTTAGAACATTAAAAGAGTAAATACAAAACACCATGACAAGTTGAAAGGTGAGCACAGAAGAAAAGGAAAAGTTTTATATTGTGTGACCTTTAACAGTAATTTCCCTGTTTTTTTATTTCGCACATTTTGTAGTCAGGAGCTGTAAGAAATGCTGTTTCTGCTCAGAAGCTCTGAATTTCTGCTTTTCCCGAACTCTAAAATGTGGTCTCTCTGACAGTATTCCTTCTATCTCTATGCATATAGAAAACACAAATATCACAATTACAGAGCTCAGGTGTATAAAAATGTCACCTTTTTCACTTCCCCATGACTGATGCTTAGTTCTCCATACTCCATTTACCACTGATGATGGAGGAAGATAATTCTGCTAATCCAAGGACACCCAGTGGCTTTGGGATTTGAATTTGGTTGACTCTGTGTGCTCTCCCTGCACCTATCAGCTCTCCAAGGAGAGACCCCAAGATGAGGGGAGACACCCCCCCCAGCACATTTATCTGCACTGATTTATGTTGAGTTATAAAACCTCAGTCAGTCTCATCTCATCAGCCCTCCTCCCATTACTGATGCACTGGCAAGTCCAACCACACTCTGTACTGCAGTCCACATGGTTTTACTACATCCCTTTCGCACTCACTGAGGGGCTTCTCCAAGCTCAGTAGCTGCCTCAGCCTTTTCTCACTTTTCTTGGAGACTCAGGGATTTGACTTAGGTCTCCTATCCTAGATGGGGTTAACAAACTATGGCCCAGGGGCCAAATATTGCCTCTTCCTGCTTTTAAAATAAAGTTTTACTGGAACATGTCCACACCATTCATTTACATTTTGTCTGTGGCTGCTTCACTCTACAATTGGCGCTTAGCCCAAAATATTTATTATCTTGTTCTTTACAGAAAGTTTGCCAACCCCGGGCCTAGATACACTGGCTGTTGCTTCTACCTGCTGTTACCTCAGTGCATTACATATTCACCTCTTCTTTAGGAAGTTTTCTGCCTCTGTGAGAAACAAAGCTAAGTCCTTTCTAGTTTTCAGAACCCTCCCAACTTGCTAGGGTTTCCATAAACCCCAGAGATATTCATCCATGTCCAGAGATGCAGAACCATCATTGCTTTAAACCCCAGTGCATTATCTCTACCTGTCCTCTACTGCTGTGTCTATTGAATCTTTAGACAGAAAATTGAACTCACATAATTGTGCATTGGCCACTTGTATTAGTTATTATTGATACATAAAATTACCCCAAAAATTAGTTCCTCAGAAAAACAAACAGTTTCTGTAGGCTGGGAATCTTGCATGACTTAGCTCCATGTCCCTGGCTCTCATGAGGTTGCAGTCAATCTGTTGTCATCTGAAGGCACAAGTGGGGTAGATCCATGTCCAAGACCACTGGACAACCTTGAAGGATCTCCTGCAAGTACCGTCCACACTGCCCTTCCCAGGGCTGACTCCTGGTCAAGCAGCTGGCTTTCCCCCAGAGCAAGTAATATAGGAGAAAGTAAAGCAGCTCCCAAGAGGAAAGCCATAGCCTTTTTACCCTATCTTTTTTTAGCATATAGTAATTGTACAAAATAATGTGTTTCATTATATTTTCATACATACATTAATAAAATTTGATCTTATTTCCCTCATTACCTACACTTAGTTCCCACCCTTATGTCCTATTCTTGAAGCATCCTATCATTTCTGCCATATTCTGTATGTGAGAAAGAAAGTTCACTCCACATTCAAAAGAAGGGCAATTAAACTCCACTTCTTAAAGGGAGGGGAATCAAAGATTCTGAAACAATCATAAACCATCACTTCCAGGCTTATGACAAGCTCTGGCCTCAAAAGACTTTCAGTCCAGCAAAACAAAGCCTTCACAATAGAAAGCCTGGGCTATCAAGACCATTGTGTCTACTATCTTCAAAAATCCATTCAGAAATTTTTCTAAGAAGAGGGGAGATGAGGGAGAATAATGGAGAGGGTAAATCTGAAGACATACTGTAAGCACATGTGTAAACATCACAATATATCCCTCGGTACAACTGTTACATGCTAATTTTTTAAAAAAGAAAAGAAAAGCCATTTAGAAATTAGTTTGAAAACCACTTAACATCTTAATGATCCTTCTTCTCGCTCCTTCCAGGAAACAATGAATATTTGGGAAAAGGAGAAACCAGCAAGAAATACATTGGTTATTATCTTCTAGTTTTATTCTACCATATTTACGTGACAAAGCATCCCAAGTGTCTGAAATCTCTCTGTTCAGATAAAGAAATCAGGCAGATAAGGTGAAACAAATGAATCTGGATAGTCAGTCCGATGCACCATAAATCTTCCACAGGTCTCAGCACATGACTAGACATTTAAAGCACCATAAAAATATTAGCAAGAAAATCTTTCCAAAGCAGGTCTCTGGAAAGCACAAAGTGGAAAAAAAAAATCACAGTTGCTGCTCAAAGGGACTTGAGCACATTTTCTCCTCTCTGGCTATTCCAGGGTCCTTGTGCAATCCCACAACAGCAAAAATTTCAGTGTTCGTCCTGGGGATACACCCAAAGGAATGTGAGTCAGGTTACAACAAAGGCACTTGCACACCCATGTTTATTGCAGCACTATTCACAATAGCCAAGTTATGGAAACAGCCAAAATGCCCCACTACCAATGAGTGGATTAAGAAAATGTGGTATCTGTACACAATGGAATTTTACTCAGCCACAAAGAAGAATGAAATTTTGTCATTTGCAGGTAAATGGATGGAACTAGAGAATATCATTTTAAGTGAAGTGAAGCTCAGAAGGCCAAAAGTTGCATGTTCTCCCAAAGAAGCAGACTATAGCCCTAAAACAAATGCAGCAATATTATAGGACATAGGTCACACAAAGAGGAGGGAGACTGTACAAGGGAGGGATAGGGCACAGGAAGGAAACCTAAAACTTGTATGAGGTTGATGTGCTCACTGTACAGGAATGAATATAGAAATTCAAACTGGACACCATGTGAAGTGGACTGGTGAGGAGTGTAGAGGACTGGAAGAGGCAAATCAACCAGAGCTGTACTACACATATGCATGGAAACAACACAAACACACTCCCTGTGTAGGTGTCTTTATCTCAAACCAGCAAAACATCATGTTGTCATGTTTCTTGTTTTATCTTTTATGTTTTTTCTTCTACAAAATCAAAGGACAGGAGAGCGGAACAGGTTCTGCTGGGGGAGTGGGATTGGCCCAAGTGGGAGTTGGTAAGAGGATGAATACTGTGCAACCAATGTGTACACATGTGTGTAACTGCAAAAATGATACCTGTTGAAACTCTTCCAGGAATGAGGGGAGGGGATAGGGAAGAGAAGTGGAGGGGGTGAATTCAAGTATGATATATTTTTTGATACATTGTAAGAACCTTTGTAAATGCTACAATGTACCCCCACCCAGCACAAAAATAAAAAATAAATAAAAGTTTCACTGGGTTCAACTTTAAGATCTCAGCCTTGATTAAGACTTAGTAAGAATAAAAGCATTATTTTTCTCAGGTGTAGTGGTACATGCCTATAATCCCAGCTACACAGGAGGCAGAGGTAGGAGGATCATAGTTAAAGGTCAGTCTAGTCAAAAGCATAAAACCGTATCTGAAAAACGAACTACAATAAGACTGCTCTATTTGTAGATTTATTACAGACAGTTTTGACCAAATGTGGTCAAAAATAATTAATAAATAAATAAACAAATTTTAAAAACTAAAAAATTTAAATTTCCACACATGCTTTACGCAGCTCAGTTAATCCGGAGAAACTGTCAGACATACCCACGTTATCCTGAGTGTGTTTAAATTATTGTGTGATCAGCTGAGTGTTTCCCTGACCCTAATTTGTGAAAACCTGCCTCCCCAAAAGCAAATGGTGACCAATGCGAGGTAACAGTTGTGGTAATCCTCCCAAGCTGAAAAAGGAATGTAATATGCTTAATTTAAATGATAAAGTGAAAATTTGAAATTTGTTGAAAGGCCATGTGTCTTTAAGTGGCAGTTGGGAGACGAGATGGGAAAAATGAATCCGGCAGCCGCAGTGAGCACTGAACTCCATGCACCCTAAGCGTTCATGGTTTTTCTTCAATAGCACTTTCCTTAGAATCATGTACCCACCAATACCAAGGATCTACCTTAAAGCAAAAAAAAAAAAAAAAAAATGCTGGGCGTGAGGCTCAAATGGTAGAGCACTTGCCTAGCAAGCACAAGACCCTGAGTTCAGAAATCCCAGCACCAAAAAACAAAACAAAAAAACGATTACTTTTCTTTCTTCTTTCTACGAAGTAACAATAAAATTAGCACACACCCTTTCCTGTTTCCTGTCTACATGTTAGCAGTTACTTTACTGTGCACCTTTACATACATTATTTCTTTCTCATCCTCACAACAAACTTGCCAGAGAAATACTGTTATGTCGCATTTTTTGAGATAAGAAAGCACATAGCTATAAAATAATACAGTCAGAATTCAAACCATATCTGCCTGAGTCCAGAGACCATTATCTTTACACTTTCACCATTCAAAGAATAAACTTGAGTCATCTATCAGTTCTAGCTACAAAAATTTAGGGGAAAATATTGTTTCTTTATTAAAAATAAATATGGACATATTATGCACAGGAAAAATTAGCATGCATTAATCTCAAACAAGTGTCATGCTTTAGTCTGTGGATTTAGACCATACATGGATCCTGTACTGTTTTCTCTTGGATGGTTTGGGTTTTCCTCCAGAGAAGAGTTTAAGAAGCCCAGCACCACTTGTCTCCTTATAAGTAAACAACCAAGAAAAAGAGCCTAGAGTACTAAAAAGATTTTTTATTTTCATTTTTAATACAGTCCTAATTCCTCATGGGACTCTCCCAAAACAGCAAACATAACTTCCATAAAAGGGAACATGGATGGCTGCTTTGTCCATGCCTGTCCTACGCCACCTCACGTCTGAGGCTGGTGCATTCCTACTGAGACCCTTGCAGGGAAAGGAAATGTTTTGATTTATTTGTTGACTTCAAAGGCAACTCCCAGAGAAATAGCACAGTGATTGTGTTCAAATTCACCTGAGTAAAATGTTTTTGCTTATTAGAAAACAATCTGCAACAGGTGCAAGCCATGCATAAGACAGAGATCAGAGACAAAAGGGGCCAAAGTGGCCCCAAAGGTTATAGATAATTTGTTCAGATGTGCTCACATGTCATTTTGGAGAGGAAAGTTAAGAGGACATGAGGCTATTTGAAAGAGAGCACAATTGAGATCCCATCCACTGGAAATTTGGACATAGCTCAAGGTAAGAGATAACTGCCACCTAGAGAGTGACCATGTGGTTGCAAACCCTGCAGAGGTGGATATTACTACTCCTCACAACAACTTCTGTGCGGTGAGAGTTGTCATCCCCATTGACACACAAGGAAATCTAGAAAATATTACAAGAGATCCAGGAAGCTCAACAGGCCAATGAGCTAAAACATAGCAAGGCTGAGCTCCCAACTGGAGTCAGAAATACATGACAGACCCTAGAAATTCCCTTATTAGAACCTAGGTCGTGACAGTCGACACATTCTATTTTATGATCTAACTAAAAGTCTCTTCTACAAGAGGCTTTCACAGCCCTTGGTCAGACTGGGAAATCAGAGGCCAGGGAAGTGGCAGCTAGAGCCCCTGAGCCCGTGATATTCCGGGGATATGGGGAGGCACCCCTAACGTGAGCCACGCCAAGAAGCATGTGCGGACTCCCTTGTCCACACTTCTGCCCATAATCCCATGAAGGGTGACAGAGGCACCTTTCCTTCCACGTTCTGCATCTCACCAGAGTGCCTCTGACTGGCTGAACATAATCAGAAACCATGGGGAGGGGGGTGGAGAATTGTGGCCATTTAAGTCACCACTGCCCCCGACAATGCAGAAGACAATGGACAGAGGCAGTCAAGCCAGCCGAAATGTTCACGAATAAATGCATCACCAATTTAAAACCTAATTTATAGGCCTGTGACTATTAAATGGAATTTAAAATTTTTAAATGATGTCACAACATGTCTTTAATCTGTGACTATGTAACAAGCCACTCAAATTTTGGTGTCTTAACATAAAAACCAGTATTTGGATCCCAAATGTCTGGCTCAGCTGGTCCCCCTCATGTGACTGACTGTGGTCAGCTTCTTATAAGGAAGGTGGTCCGGTGGCTCTGTCTCTCAGTCCATGTCAGCTTTGGCTGGGGCAGTGGGGAGGCCAGAAGTCTCTCTCATCTTGCAGCAGACTGCTCGGGCTGGTTCCCGTGGGAGTGGGTAAGGTTCCCAGGGTGTGAAAGAAGCTGCCAAACTTCCGAGACCCAGGTTCAGAACGGGTATCTTGTCATTTCCAGCATACTCTAGTGGCCAACGCAAGTCACCACAAGATTCAAAGAGTCTGGGTCTGCCCAGATTCAAAGAGGAGGGAAACAGACCCCCCCTTACTCAGAAGAGCCACAAAGTCATGTTCCAATTGGGGGCACATTCCCAGATCAGAGTGATTACAACTTTTGCAAACATCTACAAATTTATCAAGTAATTTCAGGGAAGGATACAATAAATAAAGTTCAACATGTTTTTAAGCCCCTTGCCAGACTTTGATGCACTGAGGAGGATTGTTAATGTCCATGACAGCATCACACAACTCCATCAGCCACGAAGCCCTTGAGTTCTGTGCACCTTGTGTGTCTGATGCTCTGAGAATCATCTCTGTGAAACACCAGTCTACCCCGTGAATTTCCAACCTGAATCAAGGACGATAACAGTTTTCATAATTTAGGGGATGAGTTTTGTGGGGGAGAATGCCTTGCTTTACTGCAGGGTGGGGAGAGAATATAAAACATCATTTAGACCCTCAACCTTTGGTTTCCATCCTGGAAAGATCACAGTGTGCATTCCAACAGTCTCCCTGAAGTCATTATTGCTTCAGAGCTAGTCGAATTGCTCGATAATGACAATTCTTTGCTCTTATAGAACGCATTTCCTCCAAGGGGTGCCAAGTAATTTACTATCACTTATTAATTAATCCTCAGCCCCCACATGAGATGAAGATGGGTTATTATGCATCTGTGACAGATGTGTGAAGTGGGCAAAGGAGGATTAAGTGACATTAAGCTTCTGCCCAAGGTCACTCTGCTGTCACACTCACTGGACACTTTCCCAGCTTCATGGACCTCACAGTCATTCTGGGTGCCTCTTCCTCAGAGGCAGTAGAATTTCTCTGGCCACATCAGAAAAGTCTGAATTTTCGGGATCAAACATGAGGGTTTTGCTGTTCCACTTCATGGAGGTTTCTCTTTTTTACTGTTTTGCTTTTAGTTTTGATGTCAGTGTGCGTTCTTTAAAGTCTAGCTTTCAGTTGTCCAAGAAGAAGTGTTTCTAACTGCATTTATTTTGTTCACTTAGGGACAATGTGCAATCCCCACGCCAAACAGGACTCCAGTATGAAAATGGAAAAATGAGGACTGTTGAAACTATTCTAAGCAGGGGGAAAGGAGGAATAAAGGAGAATGATAGAGGGGGTGAATTTAGCTAAGATACATTGTAAGCAGTTTTGTAAATGTCACAATGTACCCCAGTACAACAATAATATGCTAATAAAAATAAAATTTTTTAAAAGCTGAAAAAAGAAAGAAACAGGACTCCAGAACAGCTCACAGAAAGAGGGACTGAGAAAGGTGGAGGGATGTGTGTTGCCTCTGCATTTTCACAGCCATATCCCATTAGGTATATAAATGTATATCTGCTTTTCTAAACAGAATGCACTTAGACCTACTCTCCACCAGCCTGGAGTCCACTTCCCTGACCAGCTGGAAAGCCACTGGCTCCAGAAAAGTCTTTGAAACAGCTTCGAGGCATCATTTCCCATTTAGTTTTGAAAGGATCTCTTCCCCAACCATGTGTTTTCCCCACACCCAGCCAAACTAAGAAGAGTGGGTTTGTTTTTATAAGGAGAAGAGAAAACCTGTCACATGGGCAGAAAAGCTATACAATTCATTGAGAACTCGAGGTGGTGAGAAAAATATCCCCAATACTAGGGAGAAGAGCCACATCTGACCTTCTGAGCTATGCAAAACCAGTTGCAGCCACCCCTAGCAAAGGTCACTTTGGATGACATTAAAACCTAGGACGCAGTAGCCAGCTCCTGACTTCCAGGCTCACCTTAGTGGAAGATGGCTTTGTAATGTTTAGAATTGGGGAAACACTCTTTTGATGTGATAGAGTCAAAGTTATATTAACCAATAGAACTCCTTCCATCCTTCATCCATTCACGCTTTCATCCAATGTTTGTTGATCACTTACTTTGTGGAAAGTCCTGTTCTGGGATTCTGGAGGGATATAGATCCAAAGTCTGCAGAATTCATTTTCTTGGACTCCTTTCTTCTCCCACTCTCTCCCTTCATGCTTATGCACCATTTAGGCTCTGCCAAATAAAGTATTGGTCATATTCCAGCATATTAGGATGTAAATCAGAACCCTGTCCCAGGAAACAATGGAGTAAGGCTTCCTAGGAGACACAAGTGCTCCAGATCTCAAAGGAAGGAGGCCATGATGACAGAGCAGCAGGTATCAAGCAGCCTTTTGAAGGGCAGAAGTACACCTATGAGTCCACGTCATGGTCTGTTGTAGAAGCTCCTCCATGTTCATGGTGGGCAAAGTGAGTTCTGGTGACCTGGGGACACATGTGTCATTGTGCCTGGGAATTGGCCTGCAGTTTGCAGTTGTTGGCTAACATGGAGAGATTTCCACAGGGCCACACAAGCAAACTTTAATACTTTCTCTCCCTGTGAGCTGCAACAGTTCTTTTCTGTTCCTGAGTCCTGAGATTAATCTTTTTGTTTCTGTGTATGACAGGCGAATGTATGTCCCAACATGTGTTTTAACTAATTGCTCATTACTGAGTGAAATTTATCATCTTCAACCCATCCTTTTCACTCCCATCTGCCCACACCTGCTAAATCCTCTTGATTATACTCGAAAACCATATTTAGCTGGTTGAATTGCATCTCTGCCCTGGGTAAAAAACTTGAGTCTTACTGCTTGCATCTGATATCTGTTTTTACAGTGTCACTGTGAAAAAGAAATTAAATAACTATGCCATGCACTTGGCACAATGTCGACAGTCAGTAAATGTTAATTCTTTTTACCCCTTTCCAACTTCTTTGTCTGTGTTCCCATGGTAGGTTACTCATGTGACTATACGTGATTTAGTTAGAGGATGCTCTGTATAAGTTAGTGACCATGAACACTTTACACTGATGATGAATAATTTTAAGAAGTAGAGTCTAGATTGACGATAGGTAATACAGACAGAAAGAAGGGAATATCTTGGGAACAGTGGAATTGATTTTCACAGGCACTTTCCCAGGGAGTTAAACCCTGTCATTTGTTTATGATCAAATCTTATAATTTTGAAGCATTTGTCAAATCAACCATATTTTAGAAGATTACCTTCCAGAAATTTGAGAAATTCACTCTGTATCTAAAGATGCAAAGGAAGATGAAGG
This sequence comes from Castor canadensis, assembly GCF_047511655.1. Taxonomy (NCBI): domain Eukaryota; kingdom Metazoa; phylum Chordata; class Mammalia; order Rodentia; family Castoridae; genus Castor; species Castor canadensis. The sequence goes on from NC_133394.1 coordinate 134,181,689, forward strand.
GTGGTGATTTAAAAAAACAAGTTGTTACCAAAAAGTGACATAGATAGGAGGCAAAAGAACTCACAACAGAATAAACATGCCAGGGTTAGCTGGCTCTGGTCACATCCTCAGGTTGCCACTAGTGACAGATTATATGTGAGTTACTAAACTTTGAACCACATAGAATGCGAAGTTTGGCAGAGATCTGAGAAACGGCGGCTAGGAGCTAATGAGTAAACACTTACACTATTTGAAGACCACTCCATTTGTTTTTCCCTATTGGGAAATGAAGCATAAAACAGAAGATCCGACAAAAAGCAAAGAGCAGCTTAGCTCTTTACCAGCATTCCTCCTCAAGAACTCTTTCCAAATTCAGTATATTAATGCCTTGTGAAAAATCAGGTGACTCCATGTAAGACTCTTGGTTATCTGCTGAGTCTAATTTTTCACGGCGCACTTGTTTCCCAAAGTTGGAAAATATCTTTCCTTTACAAGCTAATAAAACTATTTTGGGGGAAAGCAAAATGAAAGTTAAAAATTAGCTAAAGTCTTCTTAGAGCCCACCTTTTGTATCAGGAGGAATGTTTTTGCATTTTCAGCAGAATGTTGCCTGGTCTACATCATCACCAAGCCACCAATGGCCAGAGAAGGGCTTGCCAGCACCTAAATTATCTACCAGCCTCCCCCCGGGGTAGATAGGAAAAAAACAGAGCAAATCTTCCAACAGCCTCCCATTTTGAGCCCTACTCAGCACAGCAATGTTTCTGTAATTTCATGTGCTTAGGAAAAGAAATGTTCCTTCCTCTGTATTTTATTTTGAGCCAAATACACTTCAGGCAATCCAAAAGAGATGTTCCCAGTTCGACAATGTCTTGTGGCTTAATTAAGGACAATAATGATTCTGGGGACAGAAAATACGTGAGGATTCTGCACCAGTCCTAGTTTAACAGAGTCCCTCAACAAACAGGAATCAGGAAAGACAGAGAGCAAGACAAGCCAGAAGGTCACCCAACCAAAAGGAAGGCGACTGCTGTCCAATTCTAAAGAGAGAGGCGGAGAAAACAAGAATCAGCAGCTGTCGGCCATCCACAGAGCTGAATTTGTATGTGACCAAGGAAACAGGAACATGCACGTTACAGATGTGCTCACACATCAGTACACAAATCAAGTTTTCCAAATGGGTGAATAAGATGATGAGGTTACACACACACAAAAAATTTTCTTTAAAAAGATTTCCACAAATGAAGCAATATGATTTTTTTTCTAAGCAAATTCGTATCTCTCTGACCTTCTGCATTGAAAGCCTGGGATGAGTAATCTGGGCAAAACTGAGCCCGGTCATGTGAAGGTCGTTCCAATTGCAGCTGGGCAGCCCCTTCATGCTGTGGGTCTACTTAACACGCTGAGTGTCAAGATCCCCAGGGTCCTCAAAACTCCCCTTGCCATCGATCACTGATTACAACATAGTAAGGCAAACATAACAGATTTCATTCAAATCAACTGCACAATTGGGAGATGGTTGAAATTTGATTCTGTAATGAGGGTGGCTTCATTGTTGAAGACACTGAAGGAATACAAATCACCAGATTTCTGATCCATAAAAAGGCCAGCATTAGAGCATTCTAGAGGAATGTGAAATTGGGAAGAGGGACTCTTCCCAAGATTTATGTGGAAATAAAGCGAAAGCTTCACAAAGCAGGGAAACCAGATTCTTTAATGTGGTTCTCCTTTAGAAATATTTATACAAGCCTTTGAACCAAGCACAACAATTCAGAATTGATACCACGTGTGGTATTCTCAAAAACTTATCAAATATTAAAAACCCCGTTTTGCAGAAAAACATGTTACATGCTGAAAAGGCAGTGTACTATTTAAGCAAACTTCCCTTTGTTTGCCACCAAAAGAAACTCAAGCATTTTTTTTTTCACCTTTTACATTCCAGGAAGAAGCATCTTTGCCTTGCTGCAGAACCAGAAAGAAGCTGACAGCCTAGAAATTGTGACTGCATTCATCTCGATCCTACAGGACCTCAGCCTCTGTGTGGTCTCGGCATCTGTGTGATGACTGAACACTGGCTTAGGCCTGGGAAGGACATGAAAAAGGATGCACTGTCTCCAAGGGCCTCAAGTTAGCGCTGTAGAAATGCCTGTTAGGCTGGGGCCGAGGGTGGCTCAGTGGTAGAACGTTTGCCAGGCGGTTGGGAGGCCCTGGAGTCAATGGGGGGGTCTGAAATTATGGATGAGAGCTTCCTGAAGATGGCAGGACTACAACTGAGCCTTGAAGCAAAGGGAGCAGGCAGACAGTTGGCTGCTTTCTAGTTCCACACCTTTGAATATACTATTTTCCCCGCCTAAGACACTGTTCTTCATTTCCCCTTCTCAGAAAACACCCATCCCACCTTTAAGAGCCTCCAAGTCTACACTCTGGACATCTTCCCACCCAATCTGTCTCTCAGCCCACTTCTTCCTTCCCTTGTCCCTCAGGCCATCCATTCCTTGCAAATGCTGTCACTTATACTGTGAGTATTTGACACAGAACTTCCAGACCTGAGGGGAGACGAGATTGTCCTAAGGTAGAAATACAGACCTGGTGCTTTTCATAACAAGATCCCGTTAGCCAGAGGTGAGAGTGCTGACAAGACATGCGATGTATAAAAAGTGACTTGTCTTCAATTTTTTCTTGAAACTAGAAGGCTGTCAATTTTAAATACTCCAGAGAAAGTGAATATTTACTTTCTCTAGCTCAGATTCCATTACCCAGTGGTGAAGGACTCGGTTTACACTACAGGGAAGATGTCTGAGAGCAAAGTGCACAGTTAACATGGTTAATGCCCAACTTGAAGCAGAAGCCACTCTCCCAGTAGGCTGTACAAATGGGGTAAGGAAGTTGGGGGACAGAGGTAAAACTGTCCCTTGGATCCATTCAGGGCATTGAATTGAGGGGTGTGGAGGAAACAGGGCCCAGCACAAATAAGGTTGCCTTCCTCATAATACAGGAGCCATGCTGGGCAGAACTTGCACGTGGGTAAAGTTGTTTGGAGAAGCCTCAGAGGTAGGCAATCTGCTCTCTGTCATTTCTGATGACATCACAGAACCTGCTTGGGGTCTGTGGAGAAGAACTCAGCTCTTCACAGGAGTATACAGACCTCCCCGTTCAGTGGTGCCCAACTGTATTCCCTTTGGCTCACTGTGAGGTGAGGAAAAATATCCCAAAGTTAGCTCTGTCCCTCAGTGGGGTCCTCTTCCTATTGATACAACGACACCCACAACATTCCCATCTCTGAGCAAGCTCAGGCAGGACTGGAGGGCCAGCCTGCAGGGAATCCCAACACTTGAACACTGGAGGAGACAGACCTTCACGGACTCTTCCAGTTCTAACTTTAGGATGCAATCAAGTGCTAAAAACAAACAAACAAACCAAAAAAAACCCTTCAATCTCCCTTAAATTGGTCCAATATATAAGTGACCAGTCTTTCATAAATGGGAACTACATAGTCCCTGTTTCACTCTCGGCTGTCAAGTGGATTAACCAAGGTTGAAAGAAGGCACTTTCAAAGCCCAAAGCACCAAAACGAAAGAATTAAATCAGTGAAATATTAGTGGGCTGTGCTTGAAGATAAAATTGAATACTTAATATTTGTCTGTCGCCTACCAAAACAAATTACACAAAATAACTCAGAATGAAATATTTAATTAGCTCCTCTGAAATGGATTTGTTCTCAAACCATTAATCTAATTAACACACAACTTCCCCTCCTCAGCCCTTGCCTTGGTTATGCATGAGGCCGGCACAGCTCGCATTTGTCTGCTTATGCATACGGCGCTCTCAAAGGGTCTCCCTCTTGTCAGACAGACTGTTTTCTGCATCCTTGCTTCCCATATTTGCGGGTAACATTCATTATGAACAAAACAAAATAAATGGCTCCATTTGAGAATCATCTGATGTTTCAAACTGGACAGGAAAGGGGCATTTTCCAGTGTGCCCTGCAGATGTTACGGCTGGGTGCAGGTGCAAACGCGAACTCCAGATGAGCGAACCGCGTGATCGTGACAATTACGCCTCGCCACGTGCTCCGTTTCCACCATCAACTCCAGAAGCCCCACGAAAGAAAAAAAAAGTCATTTTATTCTTTTAAAATTTGCAACTTTATGGACTCTACCTGCTTACTGATAAATTTTGTATTACTGAAAAAATACTGTAATAAATTTAGAAGCAAAAATTATTCCCGCTGAAAAAATCTATAATGAACAATTTAAGGCAGCTGGAATAATACCGGTGCAATACTGCCATCTAGAGGAGAGAGTGGGGAACCACACCCCCTTTTTATTTTTCTGACTGCTTTCCTCCAGAGTAAAATAAGGTAACAGGGGGTATTTGCTCCAGATTTCTAAATGATGTCGTTCCTAGATCAGACCTTTAGATTTTTCTTCTCTTGCCAGAACCCTGAGGTGTTGGAGAAAACTGGAGGAGATATGTGCTTAACCAGGAAGAAAACCGGAGTTGTCTGAATCACAAACTCAACCGCCATTCAAGAACCTGAGTGAGCTGGGTGCTAGTTGTTCACGTCTGTAAGCCTAGCTACTCAGGAGGCACAGATCAGGAGGATCGGTTTGAAGCCAGCCCAGTCAAATAGTTCCGCAAGACCCTATTTTGAAAAACACTTTACAAAAATAGGACTGGCTGGTGGAGTGACTCAAGGTTGAAAGCCCTGAATTCAGGTCCCAGTACCGCCAAAAAAAACAAAAACAAACAAAAAACCTGAGTGAGTGAGCAGGCTTAGTATTGCCTACTCTTCCTTTTCATTTTGGTTTGCTTGTTTCATTTTGGTTTGCTTAAGCTGAACATTTGTACATGTGTGTGAAAATTCCAGCTTTGACTCAAGGGGCAAGCAGCGTGTGACATTTGCAATGGAAGTAAAACATTTCTGGGGAATACTGGTCAAATGAGAAACGAAGAAAGAACCTAGAAGGTTTGGTACTTGCTTGGACGTTTATCAAGTGAATTTTTGTGCCATGCACCAATGTGCCAGTCTAGTCAAGTGAGACAAGGTTTTACCATTAGCTTTAGCGATCCTAGCCCCTGTAATTCATGACCTCTGCGTTGTAGGACTTAATGAAATCTACTAATGCAAATACATTGAGCTCTTTCCCCACCTTGCTGAAGCTACATCTGAGAAAACTCCCTCAAGAACTGAGAACTAGGTGATGGAGAACATGAGGGGGATGAATGAATCAATCAAAATGAGTAAACAAAAAAAGCCAAAGATAAAAATGACTATAGAGGTTAATGTGGGCTTTTATGGTAATACTGATTTCAAAATAATCATAAAGAATAAGGAAAAAATCACAACTTGCGATGGCTACAATGTCAAATAACTGCAGGGAATAGAGGGAAAGCTGTGTGCAAAGTGATGCCTTGCTCTGCATGTATCTCTGTAAAGCAGTAAGGGGTTGTAAGGCAGCCAGCGAAAGACCAGGAAGTTGAGCTGATTGACACTCTTCAGTAGCCTTGGACCAAAATCTCCCGTTGTTTTCCCTCTTGAGCAAATAGTTGCAGGTTTATATTATCACAGAACAAAGGGAACTCTGACATGTGCATCACAATTCATTTAGCTGATTCTACATGCTTTTGAAAGGCAGAAAGATTAAAGACGGCCATTTCAAATATGCAGATAGGTGAGAGCAGGAGAGTTTCCAGGGGTCAGGGTAGGTGAAGGGGGTGCATCCCTCCAACTTTCCTTTCTCTTTTCTGTTTATCTTCTTTTTTCATCAATTTATGAAGAGTATTAAAATATTCAATTGTAATTGAAGATTTGTCTAATTCTTAATTTTTTTGAGTTTTTGTTACACGTATTTTGAAGCTCTATTATCATTTGCACACATATATATTTAGGATTTTTGTGTGTTCCTGGTGAATTAACTCTTGAAGTCTACTTTGCAGAAATTTGATACAAAGCTCTCTTATGAAATGTGGTACTTAGACACAACGGAATTTTACTCAGCCATGAAGAAGAATGAAATCTTATCATTCGCAAGTAAATGGATGGAGCTGGAGAACATCATCTTAAGCGAAGTTAGCCAGGCTCAGAAAGCCAAAAATCGTATGTTCTCACAAATATGCAGACTTTAGATCTAATATAAATGCAGTAATGTTATTAGACATGGATCAACATGCTAGGGGAAGGACACATACAGGAGGAATAGGGAAAGGTAGGAAACACAGAACTTGAAAGTAGAGGAGCTAATATAGTAACCTTAAAACAACAGAGGTCACTATGGGAAGGTGACCTGGAAGTAGTGAAGAGGTCAGGTTGAGATGAATCAATTCGGGTTGTAATACACATATGCATGGAAGCAATGCTAGGAATCTCTCTGTATAGCTATCCTTATCTCAAACTAGCAAAAATGCTGTGTATTTCTTATTATTTCTTATGTATTCTCTTCAACAAAATTGGAGAAGAGGGCAGAACAGGTTTTCCCTGGAAGCGAGGGGGTGGGGGAGAGAGGGAGGGGATAGAGGGCAGGGGGGAGAAATTGCCCAAAAAATGTATGCACATACAAATAAATGAAAAAAAATAAATAAAAGAAAATAAAAATTAAAATAACCTAAAAAAAAGCTTTCTTATGCTTACAACTTCCATGGTATATCATTTCACCGTCCTTTAAAAATGTATTTATGCTTAAATTGCTTAGTTTATACTCAGCTTATTGTGGAATTATACATTTTTATCCAGTCAGTTTCAGCATCTTAAATGAAGAGTTTGGTTACTTCACTTTAATGTAATTATTAATATGATTGGGTTTATTTCTATTATCTTGCTATTTGCTTCCTATTTTCCCCATCTTTCTGTTTCTTTTTATCATTTCCTCCATTTTCCTTATTTTCTTTTGAATTAATCAAATTTTAAGAATTCCATGTCCTTCACTGATGTTTTATCTTACTTTTTATGTGATTGCCCTAGGGATTTCAGAGTTCATCCATACCTTATAGCATACTACATAAAGTTAATATTGTATTATTTGACATGAAATGAAAGATGCTTTCAAGAGTATAGTCTTATTTTGTCACATATTTTATTCTACTTATAAATTATAAAATGCAATGTTACCTTTATGTATTTGTTGAAGACACTGACAAGTAAAAGAATAATGTACATTTATCCACATATGTGCCATTTCCAGTGTTTTGACTGCATTCCATAGATCTGAAGATCTGAATTTCCATCTTCTCTCTCTCTCTCTCTCTCTCTCTCTCTCTGTACTGGGGATTGAACTCAGGGCCTCACACTTGCTAGGAATGAACTTGAGCCACACCTTGAGTGTTTCACATGATATCATTTTTCTTTAGGCTAAAAGAACTTCCTTATAGTGCAGGTCTTCTGACAACAAATTTTCTCATCTTTTATTTATCTGAAAATCTTTTTCATCATAATTTTTGAAGATTATAGATGCCAAATAGAGATAGCATGAAGTAAAAACTTTTTTTGTGGATAGTTTTCTTTCAACCCTTTTAAGATGTCATTTCATTGTTATTTGATCTTCACTGTTTCCCATTAAAAGTCATTTGTCATGTGTGTCATTGTTCTCCTTTAAATATTGTCTTTTTTCCATGGATGCTTTCAAGATTTTATCTGTTTTGCATATTACTTACTTATTTTGTATTTGTGATATTTTTAGTGTTCTATTTTCTTATGGGCATGTAATGAGGTCCTTTCTATTTCTTTTTGGTCTATCTTTAACCTTTAGTAAGAATCATGGTCCGATGGCCAAGTCCAGCTCACTGTGGGTCCAATGCAGTCCATGGCAGGCAAATTCCAGGTCCATCCATTGTTTACATGTTCTCTACAGCTGCTTTCACGTTACAATGGCAGATCTGAGCACAATTTTCAATCAGAGACCCATGGCCCAAAGCACTGAATACATTTCCTATCTGGCCCTATGCACAAAAAATTTGTCAACCTCTGTTTTAGACTGTGCATTTTCATATCAAAAATAAGTAATAGTTCAATAATATTTTGTTCTAACACCCCCAAATTCAGGGACAAATACTTTTTACTAAGTCTCTTGGCACTTAAAAAAGCAATGTGGTTCTTCAAGGAGTAAATAAGGAGCATCTGTTATTACTCAGGGTACAGTCAATTGTGTAACCAAGGCTATATTTAAAGTATCATATGAAAACAGATCTCCTTAATCAGTTATGAACCTCCCCCTCTCTGCTGGGAACAGGGGTTGTGCCTCCTATGTGGATCCAAGGCTCACAGAGTCCTCCCAGACTAGTCTGCTCTGGTTTTTCTGGTCCTAGATTTCTAGATGGAGGAAAGCATCATTTCTTCCATCTAGAAGGATGGGGTCAGAGAGGGGCGCTCAAGGAGATGGAGAGAAATTCATCCCTATCTCCAGGTACTCCAGGCAAAAATGGGTATAATTAATTTATTGGGTTTGGTCTTTTAGTTTCAGAACATGAACACAAATAAAAGTAATAAAACTTCTCCGAAACAGAGCCTATTGAAAATATAATGCTAGATTCCCTGTGAGTTCTCATGACAGAGGTTTAATATTTAGTCTCAGTAGGTGCTTAATACCACACGGACTGGATTTTCTGACTATATATGTTAAAGAATCAGAACAAACTAAAATGAAACCAGCTTTTGTGAAAAAGAACAATCTTCATGGGTTATTTTTGATCACAAGGCTTGGCTGCTAGAAAAAACCTCCAGTCTGGAAATAGGCAAAAGAGATTTCTGCGTGGGCTTCCAGTGTTGTGCTGGACATTATATCATGGGGCTGTGCAGAGTTATTCTACTTGTATGTAATTTTAAAGACACAGTAAAGACCACTAATGAGTCAAATCCCAGAAAGACAAGAGAGCACAGACTCAATACACAAAGAGATGAATCTTAATTGGAAAATTAACTCTTCCTCTGATGAAGAAAGGAAGAATGACTATGTATATATTTAGACAACTTTGTATGTTAAGGGGCAAGAATTTGAAGATGTTCATATCAAAGAAGTCATCTGTTACTCAGCATGAGGATTTGGTGATGTGGTAGATGACATGAACAGATAATACAATGGTCACTGTTAGAAAAACAGTGAGAGCTGATGCTAACAGCGGGTCAGAACTAGTGGGGAGTTGGAAGCACTAGGCTACACTGGAAAATCAGGGATGTGAAGGAGGAAGCTGCAGGTGACTGCCACGTTGTGTTGTGGAATTCAGGTAGGACAATGTGGGGTGAGGCCAAGGTGTGGCTGGTGAGTGGTACTCAGGAAGTAGGATCCATGACAAGCCCAAGAAGGAAAAGTGGGAGTAAAGGATAAGTACCTGGAACGATAGGCAACAGTGGCCAAGAGGCACAAGAAGATATTGGAAACAAATCCACAGAAGGACAATGCCAGACCATGACAAGCTTCCAGTGGCAGACACCAGTGCTTCATCTCAGCCGCTCAAGACTTTGGTGGGGGTGCAGAAACAGACTGGAAAATCTAACTTCACTGAAGGGCATCAGTGTGACACTATTCTCAACAAGGGCAAGGAGTCAGTTCCTTTTACATAGGGACAGCACTTAGCTACCATTAGGCATTCTATGTGACCCAGAGCTAAAGATCACAAGGAAGGGTAGAAAGGTAAAACAGAGTTAGGTGACAGGGACCCAGCACAGTGGTAGACTCTTTGTATGTAACACTTCATCTAACACTCATGACAATAATGAAGTAGCATTAACATCCATGTTTCATAGATGGGAAAACAGATTCTGAAAGGATAGTTTATTTGCCTAGTATCACAAGTAGGAAATGTTGGGGGTAATACTTAGAGCTATCAGACTTAATATCTATTTTCATAATTATACATTAGCACATGTAGTCCTAAGGAGTAAGGAAGCAGATCTCAGGAAAAGGAGAGAAGTGACAAAGGCATTGAGTGACTTATAAGGGGTGCACTTGAGGCACCTTGTGTTTTCCAAAGGGGAAGGAAAGCAGCCAGTACCACTTCAGAGCTACCCTTTACCAATAGAAAAACCATACCAATGTCTGTACGATAAAAATATTGAGAACCCATACAATAAACATAAATGGGGGATATAAGGGAACACGCATGGCCTTTATACTGTTAAACCTGATTACTCTACCTCAATTTCTCTTCGGCAAGTATTTGCACAGCCCGGTCCTCCACTTCCTTCATGTCATTACTCACGTGCCATAATCTTAAAGTAGGTCTTCCCAGCCCACCCAGCTAAAAATGGCAATCCATCACTTCAACCATCACTATTTGGATACTTCCTATTCCCTTCATCTAACATAGTACATATTTCAATTTCATTCCCCTCCACTAGAATATAAGCCCTGTGAATGTGGGGTGGTTTTTTTTTTCTATTTGTTTGTTGATATATTCCCAGCACCTAGAATAGTTCCTGGCATATGGTGAAACCCAAATACAGTTATTCCACAGTGTATTTGGGAAATTAGTTCCAGGAACACTCCTCATACCCTGCAATCACACAAGTAGATGGTGAAATCCGTGGATGTTTAATCCCTCACATAAATGGTATAGTATTTGCAGAAAAGCTATGTACATCCCTAGATACTTAAAATACCTAATACAATGTAAATGCTGTGTATATAGTGCTATACTGTGCTGTTTAGGGAAAAACAAGGAAAAAAATCTATACATGTTCAAAAGCTCTTCTTTTTTTCAAATATTTTCAATCCATGGTTACTTAAAACCATAAATGTGGGACCTGTGGATACAGAGGTCCAATTGTATTTTAAAATTTGTCTCAAGATCATGCAAGTGCACAGTGACACTCTCACGTGCACACATATGCACATGCAATGAATCAATCAATCAATCAGTACCAACTCACTGCATTTCCAGCTTCTCTAGTTGAGGATAGCTATGTGGCACAGTTCTGGCATGAGCTGGGTAAGTCTTCCTGAAAAGCTCATTGCAAAGAAGTAACATCAACCAGCATGCACCAGTTTTCCTTTATTCTTCTTCTTCCTGTCTGGCCTGAAGAAGTGAGGCCATTAGTTACCTTGGGCAGCCAAGCAACTCAGGATGGATAAGCGAAAAGACTGAATTGCCTAATCTCTGATAGCATCCCAGATACATCGTAATTCCCCCTAGACTAACTTCTATATTCAATCATATGAGGAATAATAAACTTGTAATTCTTTAAGGTTCTTCTTAGTTGTGTTTTGTATAACTTATAGCTAAACATGATCCTATCAAAACTTCCAAGGCCAAGGCTGTGCTTCTCACTATCCTCCAAGTCTAGGCCTTGTGACTCACTTGATACAGAGCTGGACATCCTCAGTACTCACCCAACCATTTACTGGAAAGGTTCCATTCAGCCTGTTTCACAATCTAGTCAGCCATGCAGGACAAGTAACAGACTACAAGAAAGAGGAACACCAGTGCTTTTCCTGTGCAGCCCCCAGAACATGATGGGTTCTTCCAAATTTCTCTAATCAGAAGAAAAATAATCCCAAACAATGATGCAAAGAAGGGATGAAATATTTACCAAATGAGCAGGGGAGAGAAGACAGGAGAGAACAAATTCCTGGTTTACATGCCAAGAACAACATGCAAAATACAGTTAAGTGTTCCCTGATACAATCAAAAACACCCCAAGTTGATTTTTTTTTTAAGTGTAGAATTCAAGTCCCAAATCCAGAATGAAACAAAACAGAAACTTGCAAGGCAGGTCCCATGCCAATTTCAAGAATGTTCCCCACGTGCTACTGATTTCATCCTGATTGAGAGGATGAAATCACTGCTTTGGGGAGTTTCACCTTAAGAAACCTGATATGGACTGGATTTTGCCACTCACACCCACTCCTACATTCATGTTAAAGCCCTAAATTGAGTAAAACTGTGTCTGGAAATAGGGACTTCAAGGAGGTCATAAAACATCGTATCCTAATCCCACAAAACTGGTGGCCTTCTAAGTAGACAAAAAGATCTCTTGATTTTGGCCATGGAAGCAACAGCATGGTGGCAGCCATCTGTAAGCCAGGAAGAGAGGCTTCACCAGATTTCCAGCCTCCAACAGATTCCTGTTGGTTAAGCCACCCAGTGTATGTAATTCTGCATGGTATCCTTAGTTAGTACAAAGTCCTTACTTCCTATTGCATCCCCATGTTCTCCTTAGGGTCCTCAATGAGCCTCTTAAGTACCATACTCATTGTCACCCTTATACCTGTCTCTATTTGGAAACCAATTGTTAAATATTTCCTGAGACTCTAAGTGTTAAAAGTGCTAAGAGGCACTTTTAGAAATACATAAACCAATGTGTTTACTTACCCTCAACTTATGGAAGCAATGGAGACACAAGACAAAGTAATCATTCTTCCTATCCTTAACCTTCTCAGTGACTGAATTGATCTCAGGGTCAAGTCCAAAATCTCCAATATGACCTGCAAGGCAGCACCCAGTCTTGCCCCTTTCCTGCTCCCTCATTACAATCATTATTCTAGCATTCTTTCAGATTCTGAATCCACCTGATTTTTTCCCTCTTGAGTCTTTCTACACATGGTGCCACTACCACTGCATGACTCATAAATCTGCTGTCCCCCATGTGTGCTTCCTGCTAATTCTGTAGGGTTTAGCTCAAAAGTCATTTCCTCAGGGAAGGTCTTCTTTTCCTTCAAGTTAAGTTAGACTTCCTGTGGGTAGTCTCAGAGCTCTGTGAAGTTTTCTTCATAGCACTAATAACAAGCATGGTAATTGAAATAATTATTTGTGGATTTGTTCAACAAAATAGGTAAGAACTATGCTCATTTGTATTATTATTTGCTTAGTACTCAGCATGTTGTACTTTCACTACATAGTGACTGAAAGACTAGGGTCTGATAATACAAGCAATGACATTTATTAAAAGATATGTAATACAGACATTAAATGCTGAGTTTGAGAGGGGTTAGAAACCAGGACTGGATATGCTAAATCTCTATTGAGCAAAAATCTGCACATAGCCTGAAAGGACAGACTCTTTTCCTCTTATTAGGCCTATTCAGTTATCACTCATCAAAGAATCTGGCTCTAAAAATACATTTTTAGAACTATACTAGTCACCCCTTGCTATCTCAATCTCTTCCTTTCTCCAAATCCTCATGTAACACAGTAAAAATACACTATACAGTGCACACTAGTATTGGGTAGTAGTTTTGAACTGCTTTCTACTCATCAAATTCATGAAGGTCCTTAACAACCTAGAACTCAAAGGCAGCAGAGTGTATTATTTTATTCATTTACCAGGTGTGTAGTGTATTCAGTGCCCAAAGTGCCAGTTCTTGGGAGTTCACATAAGGTAGACAAGGTCCCTGCAGATATGTAGTTCAGTCTATTGGGCAAACAAGTAGCTTGGTCATTGCAATGTGATATGACAAGTGATGTAATAAAATACTGAAAATTCTGGACATTCATTAGAAGTGTTCTCTCTCTCAGATTGGAGCATGCATAGGAGGCTTCATGGATGAGCTGAATTAAAGGTTTATAGTTAGTTGCCCAAGATTGAAGAGGACATTCTAGGCAAAACCAGCAGCCAGTGCAGTCAGGGAGGTGGGTGGGAAACCGCATAGCGTTCTGCATGACTGGCTGTATGTGTCCACAAACAGCAAGCCATAAGGCCAGAGGACAAGCAGGGCCCAAGACATTAAGGTCCTTTATTAATCCTGGTTTATATTTTATTCTACAAGCAGTAAGTCATACAAATGTTTTATTCAGAGAAAATACACTATGCCAACCAGAAAGTTCACCAACAAAAGAATGAGCAGGGATGAAGCTGGGTTTGGCTTGATTTTGGGTTTTTTTAACTTAATGAAGAAGGCTCCAGAGCTATACATAAAGACAATGAGCTATCCAAGAACTAAATGGACATGCTTTGGTGATTTGACACTAAATGCACTGTTCCGCTCCTCTCTTCTTCCCTCCTTTTCCATGCTCCCATGCCCAGTCCTATTATCAGGTTCATTTTCTTACCTTTAAAAGTAAAAGGCAACCTCTGGTACAGTAGTTAGTCCATCCTTCATTTTATCCCATTACCCAATGTCCCATTTAATTTCTTGCCATTGTACTTTTGAGCTACAGGTGCACATCTTGAATGTCAATCGGAAGATTTTTCACAGAGAATAATAAAACAAAAAAGGCACATTCTTACTTAGCAACCCTAAGTGCTATTAACCTTAAGTACCCCTACACACTGATGCCAGCACACCCCAAAGGACCAGAGGTCTGTAAAATTTGTTCTTTAACAATCTCACACATGGACATTTTAGAGCTGAGCTCCAATGCTTCAATTGAACAAGTGGTGCTTAGGGAATACAGGATATTCTTAAGACAGATGCAACACTGGACAAGTGCTGTGCAACAAGATTATTTGAAACTAAAATAAGGAGTTCTAAAGCAAGAGATTAAGTAGTGTTTTGATCCAGGCAAGGTTTCTTAGAGTCTGACTTTTATAGAGAAGACAAACCCACTAGGGTGAAACGAGAAGTCCTTGGAAGGTAGAAGCTCGGCTGTTTTGATTGGAACCTTGGAATGGCTGAACCACTGTGGCTCCTTGGCACACATCTGCAGAGCTGCTTTGGGTAACTGCCTAAAGTTACCTACTGTCTGCCTTACCTTGAGCTCACTGTTCTCCCTCACTTCTGGAGGCTGAAGACATTGCAATAAATCCAGTAAAAACTGGATCATCAGGATACTGGAGAATCTGCCAGTTAGAACTGTGTAACCTGGGGCTGGTCATTCAGTCTTGATCCAGTCACACAGTTAAGAAATCAAGATATGAACCAAGGACTTTCTAAAATGTCATATCTGGGCTTACAGCAAATATGGCCATCCAGAGGCCCCTTTAAGAGCTATTTCAGAGACTTTAAAGAGAACTCCAAGAAAGACCAATCCCAGGATGCAGGCAAAATCCTCAAAGTTGTCCTGAAACCCACTTGAGCTCAATTCATTCAAGATCATTGTGAACCTATTCAAATATATCAGAAGGACATTATCTTTCCTCGGTGAGAGAAAGTGCTATCCAGGTTTACATGGGATTGCTTAGATGCTGTGCCTCTGGCAAACAATTTACCAACAAATAAGAACCTTCACTATTATCAATCCAGTGTTTTTCTGGAACTCAGTAACTGCAGGCTCATTTGCTAAAATCAGACTACTAATTAGCAGAAACCCTAGAACCAACCAGGTCTTGGTCCTGTTTCCACTACAGCAGACCTCTCCATGTCCTTGACAAAGAGCATATTAAATTATCTTTGATTTAGTAAACACTTTTGAGTTGTATAATCCCTCTCCTAATAAGCCCCCAGTTCCCCAATATTTGTTTTATATTTCTATAGCTTATGAGGACTTTTGTCTGATCTGTCTCCCCTACTGTAGACTGATTTCCTTTAACGTAAGCAGTTGTCACATTAATCTACTTTCTGAGCTTATCACAGTGCTTGGTACGTGGTAGGCTTTTAAAATTTGTTGAATGAATTAAGACGACACTGTACTGTCTCTTACCTATAACTGTTTCTTGGGAGAAAGTCCACTTCAATCATTTTAAGCAAGATGAAACACTCCCATTCAAGACCTAAAAACAAGGTCAGTAAGACTAAACATAAACTTAGGTTTTCTGCTACTTACTATTCAAATAAGTGTAAAAAATACATGTATTACAAAAGAAAATTCATCAGCTAATTGGCAAATGAAAAACTCAGTAGCTACATTTGAAAGACTAACTGCAAAAGATTCAGAAAAACACTAGGATCCCAAGAACTTAATAATAAAAAAAATAGACAATTCACTAAAATGAAAAATACACAAGGCTAATAAAACATTTTAAAACTTTCTACTCTCACTAGTCATTATCTACCCATCAAATTAATGAATTTTTAACCAAATGTTAATTCAGAAATGATGGTGTGAAGTAAAAGGGCAGTCATAAACTCAAGGGCTGTGGGGAGGGAACATGAGCATGACTATGTGGATAAGAAACCTTAAAACTAGTTATATCCCCAAGTATGCAAGTGTGACTATGTGTGTCTATACATATGTGTGTGTATATGTGTATATATATAAATGTACATTTAAAAATAACTTTATACTTTTCTACACACTTCTTAAAATCTATATTCTAAGAAATTAAAGTGTTGATTAGAATTTATGCAGCGTGACTGAAAGGTTAAGAACATGGCTTGATCACTTACTAGCTATGTGATCATGAGTGAATTATTTTCTGGGCTGTTTGCTTGTCAGCCAAATGGTGTTTTTTAAAGGAAAAAAAAAAAAGACCCTACTTTATAAGGTTGGTGTAAAAACTGAGAATATATTACAGTTTAAAACAGTGCCTGGCTTAGAAAGTGCTCCATGTTAATCTGCTTTTACTCCACAATTATAAATGTATGTATAAATTTGGTTAACAGCCTAATGTTTTATCACAGAAGAATGTTTAAAAAGATTACACTAATTCCATACAATGGCATATTATTATACAGTCATTAAAATGTTGTTCATAAAGAATTTTTAATGTTGGATAAATGCTTATTTTAAGTGAAAAAGCATGATATAAAATGAATATAGAGTATGATTTCAATTATGTAAAATATACACCAATATATAAAAATATCTAGCAGAAAACAGATCAAAATATTAAAACTAGTTATTTTGGGTAGTAGAATTTGACCTGCTTGCTACTATTTTCTTCTTTATACTTTTCTACCATTAATCTTTTTTTTTTTTTTCCACAGCAAGGAAGGTATCACTCTCAAGATCAGGAAAACACCATAATTTTAAAATGTTAAAATAAGGCAACAAATGGGTAATTTAAAAAATTTACAGAAATCCCCAACTTTTCACATATAAATGATATAATACAGATATTGTGGCTTTCCAAAATTCAATTATTTTCTGTTGAATTTACAAATATAGAGTACTGTATTAATGCAAAATCAGTATTACAAACAACATAAAACAATAAATATCCCTAGGCTGAGTCTGTTTATAAATGAACGTGCGAAATTCAGCATCTAGGACACATCTCCTGACTGAAACCAATGTCCCCTCAGGCCAGTTTCCTCCAAGGGTTACAGCCTTCAGCTGATTCTGACCCAAAGCACTATCCGAACCCTAGGCAAGCAGATACCTTGCTGGTAGAACCTTCACCCAGCTTCACGCCATGCTCTGGCAGCTTTTACTTTTTCTATCCATTAAGAAGTTCTCATACCTTCTTCAATTTTCAAAGGGAAGAATTCCTCCTGCCTGGTTGCAAGGAAAAGAAAGAAGACAAGGCATTCCCTTCATTCTAAATAAACTTTCCAGGATATTTTTCAATTCATTATGTGCAAGTGTTTCCCTTCTTAAACAGCTTTAGAGTGGTGTTCCTAAACTTCACCTTTTAGATTGTCTCACCTTAATTAGTCCAAAACACTAGCTTCATTTCAGTCAATTTCTGCCCTTAGAGTACTTGGTCTGCTTAATGTTTAAATATCAGCTTATGTAAATATCATTTAAGACCTCAACAGTTTTTTAACAACAGGACCAATGAAAATAAACAATCATAATTTACAGGATAGTTTGTGACATTCTCCATATTCTCAATAGAGTGTCAAAGAAACTTTTTGTTTAGCAATCAGTATTTTCACCTAACCAGCACAGACTAAGATACTACTATTTTACCCAT
Source organism: Castor canadensis (assembly GCF_047511655.1). Taxonomy (NCBI): domain Eukaryota; kingdom Metazoa; phylum Chordata; class Mammalia; order Rodentia; family Castoridae; genus Castor; species Castor canadensis. The sequence continues at coordinate 134,199,336 of NC_133394.1, forward strand.
AATGCTGACAAACCACGCTAGCTGATGTGTATCAGTCAGTTATTCATGCAAACATCCATTCATATTGCATTAACCACATCACTTATGATATAAGTGATGGAATAAAAAGACACGCCCCAGATGCTAATGTACTTTGTTGCTCTCTGTGACATTTCTCGCAGTAAAGCCTTGTAACAGCCTATTGCTTTAATGAATATCATACTTTACAAATTAATACAACACAATACAAATGCACCATAAATTTATATTTGTTAATCTTGATATTAGAACATTTAAACATTTCAAACTACATAAAAATATGACAAACAATATAAAATACAAAGAAATTTGTTGACAACTTACTTCCAAAACATCACTATTTCTTATATTGCAATTAAGCAACAAGACAGCTTACATAGCTCTCCAGAAAATATAGTGTTTCTAGTGGAGTGTTGTTATCAACAAAAATCAGCACAATCCCACACAATAATGTCTCCAATTTATTATCTTTTCCACAGTACAATTCTTTCACGAACCATACGTCCTTTGCAGTTACTTGAAGTCTGTAAACAAGTGCCTGAATCCCTACCCCCCACCTCGGTATAAGCTTGAGAATGTTTGAAGTCCTTCAATCAAGTTTCAACTCCTCAACTTGCATAAGGAATCAAGAGCCTTCTCTCTTTAGATTATTTATATTTTATCATACAGCCTGAAATGCAATAAATCACAGTGAAAGCCCTGGGGAAAACAAAACAATATGATCTTTACAGCAGGACTTGAAACTTTATAATATTAAATGCATTTGAGGAAGCATCCCATAATAAAAGCATGGGTTTTCATTTCCAGAAATCAAGTCAATTAGAAACCCTAGTTTCTACTTAAAAACCCATTTTGATCTAAAAGTGAAAACAGTCCCCTATCCATAGTCATTTTATAAACTCTATACAGTTTCACTTGCAGAGATTTTTTTTCCAGTCTGGAAAACAGTAGTGCAATTAGTTTTACTTCCTTTAAGTTATTTAGTCCATGATGTAAATAGCTCTGTGGAAAGATAAGAAGATGCTCTGGTAAACAAGAATTTTGCAAGCCCATGCTGGCTTACTAGTCCATTAAAGCTTGTAAGTCCATAGTGGCTTTTAACAAAATGTTATATATACATCACTAACAACAATGCAGAAATAAATAGGCAGAAATGGCTGTAAACTGTCTCATCTCTCAATGATTTTTCAGTAATAACTGGCTTGACGATTTACTATAGAATCACTTAAATAAGCGGACAGTAGACAGTTGCCCTTAAGGACATTCCACTATGGCATCCAGTCTGGAAAGCCTGAATGGAGTTACATTCCTAAAATTAAAACAAAAAAACCCAGGGAGTGGAGGGTAAGAGAGAAAAGTTTACAGATGCCACTTAAATGGAATTCCATCAAGTCAGCCAGGTCACTTAGACTTCTTCTTAAAGAGGCTTTTGATTTTTGATGGCTTTTTGCTCTTCTCTCCATTGTGATAAAGGTCATGTGGGATGCTGCTTATCCTAGTAACCTGTGGGACTTCCTGAATGGGTTTGCTGCCATTGCCAGCTGAGGAGCACGATGTGTGGCGAGGTTTAGGCACCGGGGTGCCACTAGAAAGCTGGTTCATGCTACAGGACTTCTCCAAGATGCCATTGTACACTTTGCTTGCAGGACTGAAGATCATGCTCTTGGTTTCTGTGAGACCTACACAATCAGGAGAGCCCCGGGAGAGATCTGCTGTTACAGGCGAATCTCCTCTGGAGGAATCCTCCAGGGAGAGCTCATCTCTGGATATCTTTCGAGGGGACAATGTTTGGTATATCTCGAGGCTTGAAGGAGGAGACTGTTTCCTTCCAATGGAAGAGTTTAAGGAGTCACACTCTGAAGCTGTGTCTGGCGCTTCCCTGAATGAGACAGGCAATGGTAAAAATTTTAGGTCAATCTGCTCTTAAAGAGTACTGGCAGACACTGTAATTAAAACAACTTTCATTGATTCTTTGTTGAAATATTAAAGGAGAAATTACACATTCCTATAAGCACTTCAACAAAACTAGAATATTTCTATTTCCATACAACTCATTAAATTTGATGTTTAATTTTTAACAAATTATATCTTGCAAACTAAGATTATAACTTAAGTTATGCTTTTTCAATTGAGAAAGAAATGAAAACATCTGAATTTAACACTTGAATTTTTGTGTTTTCTTCCAGTACTGAGCATTTTTTTCTTTAAAAAGCACAGAATACTATATATTTGAAAAGATGGAATTTTAGTCACTGCTTTTCCCTTCATTTAAGTTTTTAGTTATTAACATGATGAAAATATAGCTTCCCAAGCAAGTAAAGGAACACACCACACTATAATATGAGGCCTACCAAGTTTTAAAAAGGGGGCAGGGAGTTGAAGTATGGCAAAAAAGAGTGGATGTGAGGGAAAAGGCAACTATAGAATGCTAGTGCTAAAAAGTGGGCAGTCAATAAATTCTCACAGAATTATTTCTTTGTGAATGTTTCTCCCACTTTCTCCACAATGGAAAGAGAAGAGAAATAAAGAAGAGCAGAAAAATAAAGTTTATAACCTAACAACCATCATAGAGTAAATGCTATTTCTTCAAAACATACCTCAAATCAGTACTTCTATTACTGCCTTGCTACCATTCCTCTTCCAGAACCACCATGAAGTCAACTAGGAGTCCATACTTTAATTGTCTCTCTACTTCCATCCTGATGCTTCCCTTTCAGTTACTTATCTACACAGCCACTGATGTGACTTTTAAAAAATCCAATCAGTGTATGCCATTCACTTGCTCAAAACTTTCCAATGCTTTCTTTTATAGAGTAAAATCCAAAGCACTGCTGGGCACTGGTGGCTCATGCCTATAGTTCTAGCTAATTGGAAGGCTGAGATTGAGAAGATCATGGTTCAAGGCCAGCCCAGGAAAATAGTTTGTGAGACCACATCTCCAAAACAACCATAGCAAAATGCAAGCAGAAGAATGCCTGCTTTGCAAGTGCAAAGCCCTAAGTTCAAAACCCAGTCCCATATAAAAAAAAAATTCCTGACAAAGCCCTATACATCTGGTCTGTGGCTGTATCTTTAACAGGGTGTCCTTCTTTTTCCTCACTCTATCATGGCCCCCTTCTTCCTCCTGCAGCATGCCTTGGAACTCCCTCAGGGCTTTGCACTTTTCCACTCTGTTATAACCTTCCCCTCCATTTCTCTGCGGCTTACTTTATTTGTGTCTGCTAGGTTACCACTTTTTCCACAGAGAGGCCCCTCTTAGCCACCCCATATAAAATAGCATTCCCTTTCCTTTTACCTATCTTTACCAACCCAACATATACTAGTAGCAAAAATGATGTAATTTATTAACTTGTTTATAATCAATATCACAAGAAGAAAGGAAACTTAGTAAGGGGGAGGGTCTTACTAACTTCTGTATTTTCTGCACTGAAATAGTGTAAAGCTCATTGCAAGAAATTAGTAAAAACTGAATGAATGAATGAAATCCTGAGGAATAGGAACCATGTCTAATTTGTTTTTGCATGCCCTGAACCCAACATAAATATTGTTTATTCCATGAAAGAGGTAAGATTAAGAAATAAAAGGTAGAGCCAGGTTATAAGTAACAGGACAAAGAAATAAAGTGAGAAAAGGAATGGTGCTGCAGACAGGATGGAAAAACAAGAACACATATTATTATAATTCACCAGCTAGGCTAGGACCAGCTTACTTGTGACAAGCATAGCAAGGACTAAATTCCTATTTACAGAATGAATGAATTGAATGATCTCTCACCTTGGATGGCCTATGATTACTGTCACTTTTCAGATTATTTATATGTACTTATTTTTGACAAATATTTTATAATACTGTATTTTAGATATAAATTAGATGGCTGAGTTAATTTAGTCATTTCATGCACTTTATTCCACAAGTATGTGAAGATTATCTTTACTACAATCTCCCAGAAGTCGTAAGATTCCCTGGCTAATCAAGATTTAAATAATGGTTTCATATAATATACCTACATGCCAGAGATAATTTTCAAGTGCTTTCACTATTTGATAGTGGGTCCTGCTACCGTAGGCAGGAGGCAGTTAAGATACAAAGAAATATCAAACTCAGAAATCAATAAATAGTATGGACATTTCTGTAAAGCATCTTTTTGAAGTGGATGTCCGTTAACTGAACAGAATATGTAACTGTTCCCTGAAGCTATTGAGTGTCCAAAGTCAAAGCTGATTTACTTAAAATTTATGTGTTTACTTTCTTTTCTTCCATGTGGCTTTTGGCTGCTCTGTGTGTGAAAAGAATACTGATCTAGGTTAAGAGATGTAGATTCTCATCCTGGTCCTGCTATTAATTACCTGTGCAATCTTGGGCAAATATTTTCCTATCTGCTAAAGTAAAAGAATCTGATTGATCTTTAGTGTTACTTCTAGTTCTATAATATTTGATTTTCAAAACAAATAATAATCTAATATATTGCTCCTTCCTAACTAATCAGATTTGGAATGTAGGTATAGCACAACTTAAAATTTACATTCTTTCAAGTATATGGTTTTTTTTGACTACTGAACTTAACCATGTGTACTATTTATCCTATTTTTTTATTCATTTTTCCCTACAGTGACATATGGTTAAATCCACACAAGTTTCACAAATGTATAAAAAGAGACACGGGTGAATCATGTATGTGAAGCATGTATGTGGATAATGTATGAACATAAAAAGGCAGTAAATATTAAAAACTGTTACCATTTTGTAAGGATTCTGGTGGTTCATGAGAGATTTAAAAGAGGGGAAAATGTTTTCTGAATTCAAATTCTTTTCATATTTATGAGGTAGCTGTGAACTGCTGACCTGCTACCTGAGATGAGGACTGAACACGGGAAAAGCTCTTGGGTTTTCCTACTACTTTCCAAGAGTCACAAAAAACCACTGTGGTCTGTCAGTAAAGCCAGCTCTCTGGTGATCATGGTTATACTGACAAGATGTACACAAAAGCTAGTCCTAAAGTACTAACCAAGAAAAGTTGCATCAAATTCTCTAATTGCAATGAGGATACAAAACCTGAATTCTCTATTTGGGAATAAGCTTCACTGATCACCTTCTAATAAATTACCTTACACTAGTAGGTAAAATAATGATGGATGAAAAAATGATCATATGACAATCTAGAGCCACGATAGAGAGCTATGAGGGACACTGAGAGCACCCAGCCCATTGCCTTTGTTTTGTTTATGGATGTTAAAACTCTGAGGCCACAGGGCTACTAAGTAGCAAAGTCAGAAACTGACAGCAGTTTTTCTGTCAGTGCCATTCCATTTCAAAAGAGGAATGTGGTTTAGGCCTCATCAACTGCAACAGGCCTCAGGGAGCACTGGTATCTCTAAGCTGGACTAGAATACATTATTCTATACCCATTTAGTAAAAGAAATTAAGTTGGAAATTTAATTCAGCATTTCCTCCTTTAAGGGTTTTTCTCAAACCTTGGTTGTAAGATACTACTTATATGATAGCAAGTATCAGCAGACAACAGAATAAATCATGAAGTAGAACAAATAATTTTAAAACCTCAGTCAATTATATTTGATGTTTCTTTGTGTGCAAGTTTATTTAAGCTCAAGCTTCTGTATTTTAATAGAAAACTGTTCATTTGACAAGTTTATATTCTGACTCAAGTCAAATGTGTGCCATGGCTTCTAAGCAGTTATATCTCAAAATACTGACTTACAGAGATCTGTGGTAGGCAGAATTCTCCAGACAGCTTCCAAATTCCCAGTCCCTGGTGGGTATATATATACACACACACCTTCTCCCAGTTATTTAAACAAACACAAATTCAAGTGCTGCTGGGAAGGTACGTCACAGATAAAATTAAGGCCTCAAACTTATTGATCTTAACATGGAGAGATTATCATCCTACTAAGGAAATCTGAGTCCAGAGACTCGATCAGAGATGGAGGAAATCAGGATTCAGAGCAAAGGCTGGATTTACAGAAGGAAGCTTGTTACTGGCTTTGTCACATGGCAAGGAAGCCTTTAGGAACTGAAAGCAGACCCCTGATGAGAACGGCACAAAAGCAGGACCTCAGTCCTAAATCTCAAGGAACTGAATTCTGCTAAGACCGCATGAGCTTTGAAGGGAATCTCAGACTCTAAATAAGAACATAGTCCAGCCACCACCTTGATTTTAGCCTTCTGAGATCCTGAACAGAAACAGGCATACCAGTTGTGGACTTCTGACACACTGACCTAATACCCAGAAATGGGTGTTGTATGAAGTCACTGAACCTGGGGTACCGTGTGACACAACAACAGAAAGCTATTACAGTGCACCACAGCTCCCACCCACGCGACTCTGTATACTATGGTTTATTCACTGCCAATACCATTGCTTTTCAGCAGTGAAGTAAATGGCCTCCTCTTCCTCTTCATTCCGATAGAGTGCGGGGCAACTTGACACTGAGAGGATGTCTGGATCCGGGGAAGGCAACGCGTGCTGGGGATGCTGGGGGTGGGGAGAATGCCTAGGGTGGGCCGGGTGGGGAGCATGTGGAGGAAGTTGTGCTCGCTGGGACTGTGGCGATGATGGCACAATGCTGCGACGTGAGCGACACAAACTACTGCTTCTGGCCAAAGATCCGGCAGGTTTAGCCACAGGTCCTGAAAGACATAAGCCAATGAAAATGCTCAAAACATTCAATGTGTCCTTTGGGGTCGCTGCAAATACACTCAGGAGAACTGATGTCATTAATGTATCACAATTTAATCTTTATACAATAACTATGTAACTATTACCATTTTCGACCACCTATACTAGGAAAATGAAACAATAGGAAATAAAAATGTAACAAGAATGACAAGTCTAAAAATTAAACAGAAGTGAACGTAAACACATGTGGCTATAAAATCTAACAGTACTAACCACAAAGGCTTACAAATTTACCCAATATAACAAACCCTTAAATTTAAAAATCAGTAGATGTTTATAAAGAAACTGTATTTTATAGAAAACTTCTTTTATGAATGTTAAAATTAAAACAGGAGACTTAACAGTATAAAGTAGATTGCCATCCCAATCTACCTTCTTTTGCCTCTGAAACTTTTTGTGAAAATTGCCTATATGTAGCATTGCTTAGATCTAAATGACAAAACACTCAATATTTGTATAAAACTGTTAAATGAGGTTTTAAATATTTACCTCAAATTAATGGCAGAACTTCACCAATTATCATAGTAGTGAAAAATATTGTTCTGTATTGGATTGCCATTTTATAGACATCCTGACCCATTTCTTTAGATGGTATTAGGTTTAAGAGCCAATTCAAAGTTTATTTTGCTGAAAATTTGGAATGTATAAAATAATGGATTAACAAAAACTCATATCCAAAACATGTTGAAAGATTTGATAGTGCTTTTTTTCCTTTTAAGAGTAATAATATTTGAAATTATTGTAATTCAACAACATAACCTTTTAAAGTCAATTTTTCCCAATAGATATGTTTTAATGTCATATAATCAATGTAACTAGGTTTTGACTAGTAGTAAACTAAGTACTTTTATGTATATTTGAAGGTGACTTCAAAAAACTCATGAGTAGGCTGACAGATGGCTCAGGCAGTAAGAGCTCCTGCCTAGCAAGTGTGAGACCTTGAGTTCAAGCCCCAGTGCCATCAACCCCCGCCTCCCCTCCACCCCGAAAAAAGTCCATAAGCAGTTCTCAAAGCTTATAAACTCTCAGGAACTACTAACAGAATAGTAGCCACCGCCCCAGTCCTCTGACTACATTTCTATCTTCCTAGGTCACATGTTCCATGCATTCCACTTACCTGTTCCATTTTCTATCCCAAACTCAAGAATGTCACTTAACTGATTATTCCTTCCGTTCCTTTATTTTCATCATCTCTCTTGCTACTTAACTAATGCTATTTAAAATCAAATGCTGAAAAGACCAACCTACAAAACAAGCAAACAATTACAGCAACAAGAAAACTTCCTCTACCCCAGACTATTCTCTGACAAAGCATTCTTCCTTTTTATGAAAAACAGTGATCTATGTTATTGTCTCCAGAACTATGTCTTCACTCATTTGTGTAATAAATTGTAACGTGCTTACATAGTCAAAGTTTCACGGAAACAATCCTCCACCAGGTCGTGATCCACTTCTTAGTTACTAACTTCACCGAAAATCTTAATTCTGCTTTGACCTCTAACCAGCACCTGACATTGTTACTGTGTTCTTTCCTTCACTTCTCCCAGCAAATTCACTTTCATCTTTATCTGTCCCTGCTTGGTCTTCAAGGTTCTAAGCCTTATTCCATTCTTGTTTCATTTATTCATTCTAGCAATCCCATCCGCTCTCATGACTTTGATTATCATTTATAGTCTATAAAAGGCCACATCTATACTCTATGTTTAATCTTTCTCTTCGACTTCATAGCCTTAAATCCAACTGCCCACTGGATAATTGAATGTCCCACAGAAGCCCAACTGAATGCAACATTTTCCTCTTGAAATTCATTCCTTCTTCTGTATCCCTTGTCCCAGTAAATAACATCACCACCTACCCAATTAAATGAATTATAAACACAATTCTTGACTCTTCTTCCTCCATCATAATCCACATCAAATTAACCATGAAGTGTTTCCAATTCTACCTCCATCTCTCTCAAATTTACCCACATCCCCACTGCCAATGGACTATATTGGGCTCCTAACTGATCTTTCCCTTCCAGTGCATTCTCCACATATTCACTCAAAAATGGAAAAGGAGAATTAAATTTTATTGCTTAAAACTCTTAAGGCAAACTGCTTAACACTTTAGTGATTCAATATGATCTAATATTTACAAACTGTATTTTGTGTTGTGTTTCTAAGTCAGGAAAAAAAATTTGATTTTAATAAGGGATTCCCCCACAAAACAGCCCAAAATAATAAGCAATGTAGATTCTTCTGGTTCTAGCAATGTGGTGTGGTCAAAGGTAGTCTGATCAGTACTCCCAACCTCCCAAAACATACTCTAAGTACTTTTGAATACTTCAATATGCTGGATAAATGCATAGCAATTGTCTTAAATGCATAACTGAGCTTGCAAGTAAGAACAGAAAATTCTCAAATGCCAAAACAAAGATAGTAAGAGAAAATACTAATCGGTCTATGGGTGATGCTACAATTGCTATGGAAGATTATCAGTCTCAGTAATCTAAGGGACTTGGGTTTAATTTGGGATTATGTCCACATGAGGCAAGGAATCTGAATTTTAAGTGAGTGACTAGAAGGTCTACTACATTCTCAGTGAAATGGCACATTAGAAAAAAAAATTTGACCAATGAATAAGGAATTTTTTCCATTGCATGTCTATATATAGGAATTTTAAAGGGCCCTATAAAAAACAATACTCTGGGACTAAACCTCCTATTAGCTTGTAGTTTAAGTTCTTATTACCAGAAGAATCTGTGAAACTGTAACCTAAAAATTGACCCTGAATTGGTGATATCCTTGTAACTACTGCCATAAGCAAAGAAAATCATTTTGAGGGTACTTTGACCTCTCACAAAGTTTTTATGGGAGGAAAAAAAAATGTTAATCCCATTAAAATTTTTTTATAGTTCAGTTAAAAAAAAATGCAGCAAGACAGAAAATGCAATCTATGCAAACACAATAAGCTTATGAAATAATCAAGAATAACAGGATTATCAAATGAAAATAAGGGTCTAAAATCATCAAATTATAAAATAATACATTTCAATATAAGAAAAGAACAAGATATTAAGAGAAACATATTTGATGAAGAATCATCAAGAACTAGCAGAAATTAAAAAGTCAGTGAAATGAAAAATTCAATCATGGATGAAACATTAAATGAAATTAAACAGAGATAAAGAAACAATTAGCAATCTACAAGACAGAGTGAGTGAATTTCTCTGATTTCAGGATGGTTAGATAAAACTGGATATCCACATACAGAAGACTCAAACTAGATCCCCATTTCTCACCCTGCAAAAAAGTCAACTCATAATGGATCAAAGATCGTAACATAAGACCTGGAACTTAGAAACTACTAGAGGAAAACATGGGAGAAACTCTTCAAGATACAGACACAGGTAACAACTTTCTAAAATGACTCCAATAGCTCAGGAAATAAGAGTAGGAACTGATAAGTGAGAATGATTTAAAAGACTCTACACAGCAAAAGAAACACTCAACAGAATGAAAGAGACAGCCTACAAAAACATATGCCAGCTATTCATTCAACAGGGGATTAATATTCAAAATATATAAAGAACTAAATCACATATGAATAAAAGAAAAAAAAAAGAATTAAATAAACAACCTAATGATGCAACTAAAAAAAAAAGAACTAAAAAAATTAAATGTCAAAAGAAAAATAATCCAACCAAGTAAGTGAGCAAATGAACTAAACAGTTTTCAAATAAAAAAGTACAAATGGCCAATAAATACATGAAAAATGTTCAACATTCTTAGCTATCAGAAAAATGCATATAAGAACTACACTGAGATCCCATCTCACCCCAGTCAGAATGGCTGACATCAAGAAAACAAATAGGCTGGGTGCTGGTGGCTCACCCCTGTAATCTGACCTACTTGTAGGAGGACTGAGTTGGAGGCCAGCCTGGGCAAAAAGTGAGACCCTATCTCAAATAACCCAACACAAAGAAAAGACTGTTGAGGTGGCTTAAGTGGTAAGGCATCTGCCTAGCAAGCATGAGGCCCCGAGTTCAAACCCCATCTCAAAAAATAAATAAAAGAAACAAACAAATTTAAAAAGGAGAGAGAAAGAAAACAAGTAACAGGCTGGGGTTGTGGCTCAAGTGGTAAGGTGCCTGCATAACAAGCTGGAGGCCTTGGGTTCAAACTCCAATACAATCACCTAAAGAAAAGAAATGTCAAAAATAGCAACAAATGTTGGTGAGAATGGACGGAAAAAGAAACCTTATTCATGGCTAGTGGGAATGTAAATTAGTCCAGCCACTATGAAAATCAGAATGGAGGTTCCTTAAAAATTTAAAACTAGAATCTACCATGTACTGATTTAAAGAAGAAATAGGAATAAACATGTAATCTACAAAAAACAACAAACTCCACAAAAAACAGCAAAAAACTTTATACTTCATGGTAAAAATTGCAAACATTCTCTTTAAAGTCAGAAATATAATCACTATTGCCTATAGTCAGCATTTCTTTTCAACATTGTACTGGAGGTCTTACTTTGGACAACAAAGAAAGTAAAAGAAGGCATAAACATTGAAAAAGAAAAGAAAACAACAACTGAATTATTGTTTACACAAAAAAGCAAAAGATTCTCATAAGAGAATTCAGTGTTCCTGGATATAAGACCAACACCCTAAAACCACAACAATTTGATGGTTTGACACACAATTTTTAAAGTAATGGCAGCTCTGTAACTACACATATCTGTAAGGTACCTAGAAATTAGTCTTTATAAAAAGGATATGAAAGACTTGCACAGAAAGAATAAAGTATCAATTTTAGAGATATAAAGTAAAATCTCAATAAATTACAAAATTTATTCAAAGTAATTCTCCTCAAATAAATCAACAAATTCAAAAAAAAAAGTCTCACTCCAGAAAAAAATTTCCAGTGAAAATTTTCATGGAATTTCATTAGCTGATCTTAAAATTCATTAAGAAAAATTAGTCAAGAGTAGTAATTCTGAATTTAAATGACACAAGAAGACTTAGTCTTATCAAATATCAATAGTTCTACAAAACTGTAATGACTAAAAAGCAGAGTGGAGCCAACAGAACCAAATAGAGAGCTGGTGCACATAAATATCTATGGAGAGAAGGGTTACTTACTACAAGTCAGCAGACAAAAAAGCAGAAGTTAGGCTAGAACAACTGTTTCTCCATACATTAACAGATATATTTAGATTTCAACCTCACACAATGAGCAAAAATAGCTTCCAGGTGGATTAAAGAACTAAAGGATTAAAGGAAAACCTAAAAAGTTTGAGGAAAGCAAAGAATAATCTATCATCTTTTGAAATGGGCATAAAAAGCAAACAACAGATTCCCAAATTTGTCATTAAAAAGCCAAAGACTAGGGGACCATACCTGCAACCCTCAAATAACCAGAAAATAGAAAGAACATTTCCAAATCAGTAAGGAATCTTGGAGAGATTTCAGGGCCATAATAAGTAACTCAGAGAGGAAGAAATCTGAATGACAAATGCCAAAGGGTGAATTGTACTTGACCTCGGCAGACATCAAGGAAATAATTATCGAAGTAATGAGATGCATTTCAAATTTATTCAAGTTGAAAAACAAATCACTTTAGGTATGAGTGAGGAATACAGGCATACAAGCACTCTTTCAGAGTGGGTGTATAAGCTGAACAACTTGGCAATGAGTAGCAGTTTATTCCTATGTGTCCATGCAGAGAAATTTCAGAGTTATGTACAAGGAGATATAAATAAGGATGCTTGCTACACTATTTTTTATAAGGGAAATAAAGCAGAAAGAACCTCTTGGTGGGAAAATGGATAAACTATGTTTTTAATACAACAAACTATAATTAACTGATTAAGCAATTAAATGAATTTTTAAACAGAAAATTTCTGGAATATATTTTTGAGCAAAAGAGTTACAAAACAGTATCTATAATTTGATAGCATCTATGTAAACTCTTAAAACACAATACCATGGTATACACTGCTATGGACATATATTATGTACAACAGGCTTTAGAATCATACACAATTTTATAGGAGCGGAAAGGGGAGGCAATGTGGTTTAGATGTATCTGTAATGGTTTGTTTCAGAGAAAAAGAAAGGTGAATAAGGCAAAAATGTTAAAAATCTGTCAGCTCTGTAGTAGATGGGCATATTATTGTGAGTAGTTTTAAGTACAGTGAAGGGCTTCATAAGAAACTTTAAATAAACTGTTACTTCATTCCTATTCTAAAAGCTTTTAGCAGACACTTAAGAACAGTGTGAAGCAGGAACCATCCTCTGTTCTCCTACTCACACTGAGCCGTTGATATTTTCTGCTTTTCCTTCACATATACTTAAAACATAGACAGTATTATTCTGGTAGTGTTAGAACCTTTCACTTTGTTCTTCATATAACGCAAGCATGTTTTCTTGTCATTATTTCAAATGCCAAATTTACACATATATGGAAAAAAATCTCAACCACTATGGAGATATCTCACGATAGCACCTTTATCCTACTCTTGACCCTACCCCTACTGCTAACAGCTTCCCATTTATCAGGTTCAGAAACTACACTTTTATAGCTACAGAATGGAATACCACCATGGTGCCACTGGGTGGAGGCAGAGCTCTCCTGTTGTAATCTGCAGCGTGAGTTAGTTTTTAGAGACAATAAATTTGATCACAGCATTTCTAAACCATCACATTAAATTTCAAACAAACTCTCAAAAGGTTCATATTTCAAATATTTCTGCATATCACAATACTTTAAAACTTTGACCAATTATTCACATTTAGTTTGTTTTAATGTGCTGATCCATCCCCCCCCATAAAAAGTGTTTTTTAAAAAGGCAAAGAAAAACATTAGTTACTTTACGGAATGCATCTTCGAATACAATTCTGATTCTATGTATTCTGAAGAAAAACTACAAATTTAAAAGGTGCCAGGGGCCAGTGGCTCACGCCTGTAATCGTAGCTACTCAGAAGGCAGAGATCAGGAGGATCATGGTTTGAAGCCAGCCTGTGCAAATGGTTTGCGAGACCCTATCTCAAAAACCCCTTCACAAAAATAGGGCTGGTGGAGTGGCTCAAGGTGTAGACCCTGAGTTCAAGCCCTAGTACCGCAAAAAAAAAAAAAAAGCTATAGTTTTCAAGCAAGTGCATATACTTTTCAACCAGTGCTGTACTGGAAAAACTAAAGGACATGTATTTCAAATAAACAAACAGAACTGACAACAATCAAACTTTGCAGCCAGCCAACTTTTAACTATCACTACCTTGCAGCATGAGGCAAGGAAGGGAATGAAGACCTGTACTTCCGGTGCCCACTGCACTTAGAATTTGCCTCCTTTACTCATCTGCTTGAATACAATTCTGATTCTATGTATTTTGAAGAAAAACTGCAAATTTGAAGAGTTTGTGCCTCCTTACTTTCCTGGCCCTAGAGAAGGGCCTTTCAACTAGAGAATTAAAACCAGAGAAAGGATACAGCTCATAGTCACTGACTGAGTATTCATTGGTAAATTAAGGGCTTTGTTTCATAAAACTGTTCTAAAATAAGTGTCCTCCATTCTTTGGACCCTTGTTCTATCCATACTGTAAAAAGTCACAAATATTGGAAAAATGGACCAGGTAGGCAATAACAAGGATAAAGGATTTTTCAAGTGAATTCTAACATAAGAAAGATACCACTATAAATTTAAAACCTTTGTAAATTTGCAAAGAGTTAAAGCTAAAATATTTGTATTTCACCTTCCCACACAAATGTATTCTTACAATGTAAAAAATTTTAAAGCAGAACATAACCAAGCAATGTAATAAAATTACACATGTAAAAAAAACTATCTTTGAGAGAAGTACTACTTTCTAACAATAAAAAAATTATAACCAAGTATGGTGGTGCATGCCTATAAACTCAGCACTTGGGAGGCTGAGGGAGGAGGATTGTGAGTTCAAAGCCAGTTTCTAGGGAGATCTGTAGCAACAGGGAGATCCAGTCTCAAAAAACCCAAAAATATCCTTAAATATATGTTTAATTTAAATATAGTATATAATAAATACAAATTTAAACATAATACATAACATATATTTTAATATAATGTTTTCCTAAACAAGCAGCTTAATTTTGCTAAGAGACAAATTGATTGAGTACTTTGTGAGTTAAACAGAGCAGAGTAATATCCTTTCAATAATAGGACAGAATTGAAAAAGCAAAACAATATACTAAAAAATGTGACAAAATAAAAAAATTAATTACAGACTGTCTCAAAAGTTGACAGCAAGTTAGTGGCAGAGCTAGGATTCAAACAAGGTTTCCAAAATCTTCCCCCACTTTTTATTTTGACTGTAGATTAAGCTGTCATTTGAAATGATGTTTTCCCTCAAAGTTCAGCACTTCAGTTACACAACAATTTGGATTTGTAATGTGCTGTCCTTACTCTGTTTTTAAGGAGTCCCTCATTTCAATTAGTTATAAGAAATGTTTTAAAAACAAAGTTCGGTAGTTTACACTTAATACTTTGAGTTATATATAACAGTTGCTCAAACATTTATGATCCATTATGAAAATTAATCAAGCATTCATGCTTCTGCACAGTTTGTGTATAATTTGTACATAACTAAAATGTATAATATATAAATGTGTACTACATATACTATTCTCAAATAGTAAACATTTAATTAGCAACAAAAAGAAAACAGAGAAAATGAATAATGAACAAAATTTTTGTCTCAGATTTCAAAGTATGTAATTGCTCAAAAGACATGGTAGGAATTTATTTCAAAAACCATACCAATACTTGTTGTTGAACTTGCCACTTACCAGGAAATTGAGACACTATTGGAGGTGTATCTTCATCTAAGTCATCAACTCCCCCAGCAATTGGATAGGGTGGAATGGAGACTCTGGGCATTACCACCCAGCTGTGATCAGAATAAAGGGAAGAGGTCAGGCTGGGAAGTCCCGAGTTATGGGCTATCTGAAAGCCACAGATTTTCTCAATTTGTTGCCAGCGAAAAAGTCGTTCTCGTAAACAAGTTGTCAACTCAGAGAGAGCTTTCCTGAAAAGCCAATATAGGAATTACTTATTGCTTATAAGCTTTAATGTGGCACTGAAAAAAAAGGCAGTTACATGAACAGACCATGGCAATTAACTGATTTCAAGAAGAAATTACCAAATCTTAGAATTACTGTAAATAATGAAACTATGTATGATTCAATGATAAAGTTAAATAAAAACACCTGTAAAGTATACATTTCAACACAATAGCAAATAAAGAGGTAAGATAACATCCTTACTTTGCTTCCAGAATTTTGTGATCTACTTCATCTAGGGAGGAGCTATGTGCAACATGCAGCGTCCCAAAGACTGTGCTTCTCTTCTTTTTAATTTTTTCTGCCTAG
The DNA here is from genome assembly GCF_047511655.1 of Castor canadensis. NCBI lineage: Eukaryota > Metazoa > Chordata > Mammalia > Rodentia > Castoridae > Castor > Castor canadensis. The sequence continues at coordinate 134,215,441 of NC_133394.1, forward strand.
AAACCCAAAGGGAGAAAAATAAAGCTAGGTTTGAAAAAATGAATATACATATACTAAAAGTTTATTTTGGTTCTGAATATATTAATAATCATAAAACCAGTGGAGAATTATTAGCCAAGATATAACCCTGTTTTCCAAAAAAAGAAAACAGATGAGGGAGAAAGCATGCTTTCTTAAGTCAATCAATGTAATTGAAAACTTGGTTCTGAATTTTTCTCTAATTTCTATGGTTGAGAAAGATCTGAATCTTCTATTAAAAGTGATAGAAAAACATTAGCTATATCCTACTGTGATAAGGTGTTAGTAAGTGAACTGAGTATGTATTTTTTCTAGAATTCACATTAACACTTACTCTTATTCCACACATTTAATAAGCACAAACGTTAATTTCTAGTTAACTACTAACCTGAATCAAATATGAAGCGGCAACCTAAGAGGAGAAAAGCTCTGTATAAAACATTTATGATAATGATAATAATGATAATTTCTAAAGGAAACTAAGGTCACTTTGAAAACTATATATGCACTTCTCTTCATATAGTAATCAATTTACACAATAAATTTTAATCCAAGAAAATAATCTGCAATAAAACTGTTATTCACTTCTTTGTATTCCAGTTGACTCATTCCTCTAGAATGCAGTTAAGAAACAATAAATTTTGAAGAGAGTACCTCATCCTTAGCAATAGCTAGCTGCATTTCAGCATTCTGTCTTTTAATATTATAGTACTGTACTTCTACTTCATGAGTTAATTGAAGCCATTTTTGAAGTGCATCTGGAACAGACCAGTTGCTTCTCAGTTCAAATTCTTTCTCAGCCTTTTTTAGAGCCATGCGAACCTAGAAGGACAAATAAAGGAAGGCATAGAGGCTCAATTAAGGTATTTTTAATAGCAAAAGCAAAGATAAAAAGCAATTTTAATTATACTCATTACAACATCTTTTTAAATCACTAAGTTGAAATACAATATATCTCTTGCATTAAAACTACAACTGAAGTTTTAAGTGCATCTTAAATCCATTAAGTGAATTCACTAAGCAAAACTGTTAAAGGCAGAGAGGACAGAGGAGAGATACACAAATTAAAAGTGATCACACTTTTCCCATAATGCATTTTCTGTTTATGAAGTAGGACATGAACAAATATCAAAACTGGTGGATACCTGATCTATTATTTCTTTTAATGTTCCAAGAAGAGCCTACTAGAGCTCCTTAACTATAAACTTAATTTTTAAAAGTAATTATACTTTTGTGACATCTTCATGTCCAGTTATTTCTCAATATAGTATCTGCCTATTCCAATCTTTCACCCCTTCTTCTACTTAACTCACTGCTTCGAAATACACCAGAAAGTAGATATCAAGCATTTATTTATAGAGCATGTGGAAATTTGAAGAAAACAGATAACATGAGAATCTACTTAACTTTTTTCTTGAGAAACTATGCATACCCTTCAATGTAAGGAGGTATTTCTCCCAGCTGCCCTTTAAGGGAGCTAGCAAATAAATGGGCCAGGGAGGGGAGAAACTTCGTGTTTTAGGTGTTAGTAAGTACTAGGAAAAAATATCTTAAGAAAAGCCTTGCTAAAAAATGACACAGGAAGAAGAAAAAAATCTATTCTTGAAATGATTTACTTAAAAACTAGCAACAGTGAAATATAAAGATATGTGTAGACCTGATGGAGTTTGTAGTATTACATGCCCTTCAGACAAAGTGATGAGTGAATTACATAGCACCCTGCTTCTGGTGAACCATAACTGTAGTTAACTGCCTTTGAAGCTAACTAAGGCTAACTAAGGTAACGACATTCCTAAACTAAAGAGCAGAGGAATGTTTGATCTGAACAAACCCAGCATATTTAAATAAACTTTATTGTGTGCCAGAATAAACTAAGAAGAGGACTGTACACAAACTTCTGGTAATGAAATAGAACAGCTGTCAGATACTGTGAAAAAAGAATTATGTAGAAAAGTATTTTTTAAAACTCCAAAATTTAAAAAAAAATCACATTGGGATACACTAAGTAGACCTACTGAGAGAGGGGAGGCAGAGAGGGAAAAGAGAGGGAGGGAGGGAGGGAGAGAAAGAAAGACACACAGAGAGAAAGTAAAAGTAATGGTAAGATAGGACTTATTCACTGAAAGCAAGTTCTAGGCAATACTTTCCTGGCATAATTGATCATGCAATGTGCATGGAACAATGTGTGTTTAGTAACACAGTTGGGTAAGACATGTGGCATCCTTGTTAATCTCTCAGGAACAGAGACTTTGACATCCTATTCTGTATCACACCACAAAGTATATGTCAGCAAACCTTTTTCTCACAAGATTTTGATACTTAACTTTCTATATAATTTTCATTTCTAAGGTAGTATACAGAGAATCTTTATGATTACAGAGAAAAACTGGTGAAAATCTTCTGAGAAAAATAAATTCATTTAACACATTTTCTATGTTTGTATTGAGCTCTTTAAGATCACCAGGGCAATTTCCTCTAAAGAGCTCAATACAAACACATTTAAGACAGAAACTATGAATTTGAGCATAAACTGATACTGAACAATGTCTACATTGACTGTTAAATAATGTCTCAAAGTTTTGGAATTGTGACCTTACCATAATAGCAATTATTCAACTGTTTTCTCTGCTATCATTCATAAATTTACTATCTGACCAAAATTCTAACACTTAGTTTGAATTACATGGTTATTCAATCTGAGTAGTTATAGTACCTTTTGCAAATGGTGAATTATTGTTTATAGGTATGATAATTATTTTTATTTATAAGACAGCAGTAAGTAACAATGAGCTACAGAAAGAAACGTCTGAAAACCTGGTGTCTAAACCCAATTTTATTAACTCTGAAAACTTCAGCAAGTTCTTAACTCCTTACCCTTATTGTCTAATGTAGAATGGAAATATTAGGACTTATTCTAAGATTCTTGAGAGTTTTAAAAGAATAAAATAATTGATGTAAAAGCTATTTAAATTACACAAAAATCTAAAGTGGAATATTAGTCATCCAAAAGTTTTTGTTTTAGGGAAAATAACACTATACAAACCACATACAAAATTTTTTTGCCTTCTAATTTTGAGTAGTCAATTATCACCTAGGAAAAAACATAGCAATGCTTCAAATTATATGGAATTGTAGTTTATGTGTTGGTATGTGTAAGTTAATTTCTAGTTAAATTTCCTTCTACAACTGAAGCTTTTAACAGTAGTATGGGGAAGACAAGAGACTTCGAAATATGACATACAAAATCTTGCCTTTGTCATGTAATAGCTATCTAATCTATGGCAAGTTATCAAAGCTCTCTATAAATCTCATCTGAAATATCTATGTATTGTAAGGATTAAAGTTTATGAGCAAACCATTGGCCATGTGTTAAGCATAAACTTCTGGCACATAGCAAACACTCAGAAAACTGTTTCTTATCAATATAATCGTGTTGGACAGAGTTCTTTCTAAAATACCCATTTCTCCTCTGTAAGCCATCTCTTGATGGCTCAGAATCTTTTGAGGATTATGTTTATACTGTCACATGATATTGTGGTAACCTTAACATCTATTGAGGTGTGCAAGGTCTTTATGTAAAAATCACAGATCTGAATGATCATCATTCTTGAGTTCCCCCCACTCTTTTTTAAAATATTGTATCTTCTCTCTCAATGTGAGGCAGTAACCTGTAAAATACTACTATCAGTTTTTTTTTTCTTTTTCTTATTTGCTTTCTTATCTGCAAAGGTTAGAAAAATAGCTAACAAGCTTGCTAGAAGCCCTGAGAACAAATCAAGAGAGAGAGACATGTCAGTGGGAACAGGCCAGGAGTTCTCACAAGAATAAAAAGAACATACTATCTAATTGCTGGACACAACATAATTTTGGCTAGGCTTCTTTTGCTAACTCCCTGATTCTTTACTACATTCTGTACAAGTAAGATATCCCAATATGTCAGTTTTTAAAAAGGTATTAAAAGAAAGAAAGAAACAGATGTCTAGGGTATGTGGGGAAGCTCAACTAACAGTAAAAAAAAAGAGAGAGAGAGAGAGAGAGAGAGAGAGAGAGAGAAGCCTGATTTAACAATAACAATAGAAAAGCCTGAGTTCAGTCCAACAAATCCTCCTAAAATGACAACCTACAAGAAAGTAGTAATGCACAGTATATTCTCCCATAAATTGAAATTAAAATTTATTCATCACATAATTCTTATCTCTTATTTAACAATTGATTGAGAAGACAATAGTGCAAAAAACAAAGTGGAAGGTTCTTGCCCCTGCTTTACAACTAACTAATTTTGAGCAAGTCTCCCAATCCTCATTTTGTTCCTCAGTTTCTTCTTCAGTAAAGAAATGGTCAAAGTCAGAAAAAGGACAGAGGACCATGAAAAGAGAGGTTCGAATAGCATTCTTTGAAGATGGAAGAAGGGTTCATGAGCCAATGCAGGCAGCCTCTAAAAGGGGGAAAGGCAAAGAACAGACCCCTCTGGACTGCAGTAGAATCATAGCCCTGCAGACCCATGTTCAACCCTGACCTTCAGAACATTAAGAAAATGAATCTTATGTTTACTTATGCCATGGTTGTGACAATTTTTATAGCAGGAAATGAATGCATATGCATACAATTAAATTTGCCCAGAACCTTACTTTCTCCAAAAGACTGTGCAATGCCTGAATGCCTACTACATTCTATTTCAAATAAGTGGGTAGGGGAAATAAATATTAGAAGGATGAATTTTATACAGCTTTGAAACTTTTTAGCAGATTATGCTCTAAAACCATTTAACAGGAATCAAATGAATGCCTAATAGAGATCCTTTACCTTTAGAAAAGTTCAAAATTAGATGTAATTTATTTTTTCATGACAAACGCATATTACAATGTTAAATAAATTGTAATGTTAACAATTAACATAGCATAAAGTAAGATTTCTTGAAAGAATGAACATGATGGTAACTTTGTTATTCAGTTACCACTTTGTTAATTTAATATATGGACTTTGATCACTATAATAACAAACAAATGAGGAACAGTATACTGTATTTTATACTGAGGAACTAATAAATATGTACTTTTTAAACATAAGTACCTGCTCCAATTCTTGCTCTGCATATTGGCGTCTACTCAATTCACATTCAGCTCCCTCCCTTAGCTCTCTTAGCCGACAAGCCTCCTCCTTGGCATAATTGATTTCATCCATCATTTTGCGTTCTAGATTTTGCTTTTCTACAGCAACATTTCTGTTTTCTTCCTGTGCCTTTTCAAGCCTTAAAGAAGAATAAAAATTTCTTGTAAGAGTTTCCAAAATTTGGCTGGAGGAGTGGTTCAAGCGGTAACAGTGCCTGCCTAACAAGAGTTTAGAAATTTCATTTTCTTTATGAAAGAAAAAATACTGTGTCATGCCATTTGATACCCATTTTAATCAGAATTCACAGCATTTTCTATTAACCTTAAATTTGGGTAATTAAAATATCAAGCAACCTACTATACAGCTATTTTGGTTACCTTGGGTTCAAGATAGAGATAACAGGTAAACACTCTTTTGCAAGAAGACTCTAAAGAAATTCATAATTATTTAAATCAAGTTAAAAATAAAATTAAACTCCACATATAATGCCACATCTTAATTTCCTTCCACTGATTCCAAGTACCATTTATAATAAACATGTAATTATGACAATTTTCTAAAAATATGAAATAAAATGTACTTTATATAAATAAAGTTAAGATTTTTTCACTTACCTCTCTTGTAAGTCCATAAGACTTTGCTCTGCAGTTTGTAGACTCTCTAAGTCTTTCATCATTTTTGCAACATGTTCTTTTGATGTCTTGTTCTGTGTATAAGCAAACCAACACCCTCCAACACCAATTACTATAGAAACTGTGAGAATAAAATCCTTCATCCAGTTATGAGGTGGGCCTATGAAGAGAATCACAGATACTTGTTTACAACATTCTTTGAGACTAGTTCGATTTCTTTTCAAATTACCTGATAACATCATGTTCTCTGAATTAGGCTTGCTCCCAGGTTAAAGGAGAATATAAATATTCCTGACCAAACTGCAATGGACACAATCTAACTGAAGACAATCTCCCAATGGATTCAGTCAAAAACACAGGATAAGAAAAAGGTAGTCAGGGATCCTATCTAGGGAACGCTTGGCATAATAGGCAGGGTTCTCTTTCCTAAGGCTTGTAATTTCCAACAACTCTCAAAAGGGGAGTTCCAGCTGTTGCACCAACTGCTCTCTTAGCCTAAGCCAAAAAAGAACCAGTAAAGTCATGGAACCCAATCGACCACTCTAGTAACCCTTTTTCAGAAGGACCATCCACAAGATGGTATCATAGAAACTTGAAAGTGTCCTCAGTCTAAGAATTTAATTATTTTTGCCTCCTAACTTGTCATCTGTGAAAGCCATTTTTCTTGTATTAATTTTGTTATTCTTTTTAGCTTCCGAAAAATAAAACGCAGTTCCTCTAAAATGTGTACTCTTCACTTTCTTCCAAAGCAGATTGAAATTTGAAATTAAATAAACATATAAACCTCCTTCTGGGGAAAAAGTATTCCTATCAAAGTAAAGAAACACAAGGTTTACTTTCTTCACAAATACAACATAACACTTTTCTAAATGTTCTTCTTCAAAACAATCAAGTAACATAATCCACTTTGCGCTCCTGCCAAAATAGTCTTGTTACTTTATAAAGCTTCAAGTGGATCTTTGTTTTTTGATCTATATCTAAAAAATCCTCTCTTAATGACTAATGCAATCACTACGATCCACTACTTCATGCCATCAGGACAGTTAAACTGCCATATTTTTAAGGGTTCTTCATTGATTATCCAGCTATAATAACATTAGTATTAAAAGTATTATACAGATCCAATGTTTCAAATTTTAAAATTCTAAATTATCATCTAATCCTAGGGTTTGCAATTTTTTACAGTAGTAACCCAACTTGAAAATTCACATTTCATGTTTTGATGACAGAAAATTCCATCCTATAAATGGAATCCTATAAATCTTTCATTTCAAGATAGTATCACTTTCTTTCACAGTTAATAAATGATTCTCCTTAGTTATCTACTATCTCTCTTATTTTCTCCTTCCTTAAACAACACAGAGATGATCGGTCTACACCCCTGCATCATACTGTGAGTGACAGAGATACTAACGTGTCAGAGGTCCAAACAAAACCACATCCAGTGCCTTAAGCTGAAGTTTCTGTCTGTGACTCCGGTCGCTGATTTTCAACTGGGAAATCATAAAGGAAGGTTCATGCACTGCTATCCTGTTTGTTTAAAAAATACATACATATATATTAAATGAAAGTATTTCTAGTGCATAAATTTAAATATTTGGACAAAAAAATTAATACTTTACATATTAGTGATAATCGCTGTAAAAATCTCATCCATTTTATTTAATACTTTATGTTTCAAAAACTCTTTCCAAATGTAAACTTAGCTATTGAGAGACAACCATGTGTTAATAATTTAGTTGCTATGCTGATAAATTGTTTCCTAAGGTTACTTTCTGCTACAACTAACTATAATTTAGAAGTTTATTTTATAATCATTAACTTTGGCATTTTATTATCATTTCAGAAATAATAATGAAATTGGAAGTAACTTACTTAACATCATTAACCAACTTTAAAAATATAGTTCTCAACTCAGCCCATTTTGTTATGTGTGCACACACACATATAAAATTACATTTTAATGTTTAAAATGTTTTAAAAATAAAGTATGCAAAAGATAAGTGGAAAGTATGAAGAGACTTTCTGGGTTGGGATGGATTGGGAAAGGGATTTATACAGTAAGTAGGTCTGAACAATTTTATTAGCAAAGAAGAAAGCATGTAGGGAGACAAAAGTGAAATAAGGAAATAAGATCACTTTGTTTGGGATTACAAATCCAAGCAGCCTAGTACTCAACTTAGAGTTCTTAACAGCCAAGTATAACACTAGTAACAAACTTGTAATAAAAATCTAAAACACTAATATAATTAATAATGACAATACAAACAAGTGGGATCCTGTGCAATCGGCTTAATTAATACTCAAGAAAACCCTATAATATATATTCATCTCCATTTCATAGCTGAGGATATTTGTGGGAGGCTGAGTAATGTGTCCAAGGTTACAAAATTAGTAAGAGGTAAGGCAGAAATTCAAACCCATACAATTAGCCCAAAGACTACTCTTACCCATCCCATTTATTCTGGAAGAATTCAGTGCCTCTGAGTAGAGAAAAATTATAGGAACCCCTATGGGGCTTATAAAAACTTTGCAGTGTAACTTTCAAAATGCTTTCCTTCATATTCTCTAAAGATATCTTCTCAATATGTCTCTTACACCTTTAACACAACACTTATCAAAACGCTTGATGGCAAAAATTATGTTTCATCTCTGTATCTCCTAGCATGGTACTTTGCAAAAGAAGCAGCTTAATAAATGTTTGCATAATAGCTGAATGGATGGACAGATGGATGCATGGATGAATTAATAGCAATACCGCTATTAACAACAACAAACTAAACTTAAGAAAGACAATGAGATACAATATTGAGGGGGTGGGGGGAGAGGGAGGGGGTGGAGTGGGTGGTAAGGGAGGGGGTGGGGGCAGTGGGGAGAAATGACCCAAGCCTTGTATGCACATATGAATAATAAAATTTAAAAAAAGGAAAAAAAAAAAAAAAAGAAGAAACTGTAACAGAATTTACGCATGGTTTGTTATGAGTCCAGAGGTGGAAATGATTCGTCCTGAGTAGATGAGGGTGTCAGGAAAGGCCAGAGATGGGAAAAAATGAGGAGGCATATGTCAAGTGAAGAGAACTTGACTACAAACTCTAATAATATGAATTATATTGAATATAGAAAATATAATAAAAGGCCTAAGATAACCATTATAGCTAATACAAAACTAATGTAACTATAATATATTTAACAGTGTTTAAATGTTGTAGAATTAAGTACTGACATGTTTTAAATTTTGGATTTTTTTGAATTTGGGAATTTTTGCATATATACAGTAAGGTATCTTGGGGATAGGACCCTAGTCTAAACACAAAATTCATTTATATACATATAACCTAGAGATGATTTTCTGTAACATTTTTAGTGCACCTGAATTCTGACTGTGATCCATCACATGAGGTCCAGAGTTTTCCATTTGTGGTATCACATTGATGCTCGAAAAATTTCAGATTATAGAGCATTTCATATTTTTGGTTTTCAACAGTAACACATTGTTGTAACCCACCATCTGGAATGTGTAAAACTTTCTTATACATTTTTGTAACCAACTCTTACATGTATAGGTAATACTACAAAAAACTCTGTAGCTATAGCAATATTGCTCCTTTAACTCATGTCACTGTCATATAAAAGGGTCTTGAGGAAGAATTTTTTTTTTTGCAGTACGGGGGCTTGAACTCAGAGCCTACACCTTGAGTCACTCTACCAGCCCCCTTTTGGTGAAGGGTTTTTTTGAAATACAGTCTGGCAGAACTATTTGCCCAGGCTGGCTTCGAACCGCGATCCACCTGATCTCTGCCTCCTGAGTAGCTAGGATTACAGGCGTGAACCACCAGTGCCAGGCGAGGAAGAATATTTTTACCTGTTTTTCCTTCCCCTTTACTAAAAAAGGCTTCCAATGGACTGAGCTGAAAATGTCTACATTATCACTTTTTCCAGTTACATGCTATTTTTAAAATTGGTCTTGATAAGTATGTAGCTGCTGTCTCTATAAGCCTACCAGAATTTCAAGCATCTCTCATAATCCTTACTTACTTAGAAGAAAAAAAATGTCTATACCACTTATTAACAGAATATGGATTTATCTATTTTATTTCATGTTTCTGTTATATAAAATAAACTTTCCAAAGAACAACATAAGAAAAATAGTATGACCACATTAAAATCAGGGCATTATATATAACCTAAAAAAACCAAATCCCATTTTAACATACTAACCTATTTTAACTTATCGACTTCTTTTATTTAAAAGCATGAACTAAATTTTATTTCGTTCAGCATCAAGTTATAACCACAGAAGATACTCAGTACTTATTGAATAAACATTTATTCCCACAATTTCACCATCATTCCAATCATACATGTAACAAAATCAGAAATGCTGATGTTGATATTCAGAATACGATTTTAGAAATCTGAAAACTTTCAACCTGATTCAAAATACAAATTCTCAAACTGACAAAAGCTGCTTATTTAAATTGAGCATGTAAGTGAACTGATAAAGGAAATGATGTGTTTATTTCATCACATATAATAAATATATTGTAGTAACTGATTGATGTAGGAATCAATTTGGGAAGAAATGGAACATAAGAAGCAACTTTGTAAGGGCAATGTTCTGGTAGAATCATTGCACATATTAACATTTAAATCTTTTTTTTTTACCTTTTCAATTTTTTTTTAATTTTTATTTTTTTATTATTCATATGTGCATACAATGCTTGGGTCATTTCTCCCCCCTGCCCCCACCCCCTCCCTTACCACCCACTTCACCCCATCGATACCCAGCAGAAACTATTTTGCCCTTATTTCTAATTTTGTTGTAGAGAGAGTATAAGCAATAATAGGAAGGAACAAGGGTTTTTGCTGGTTGAGATAAGGATAGCTATACAGGGCGTTGACTCTCATTGATTTCCTATGCGTGTGTGTTACCTTCTAGGTTAATTCTTTTTGATCTCACCTTTTCTCTAGTTCCTGGTCCCCTTTTCCTATTGGCCTCAGTTGCTTTTAAGGTATCTGCTTTAGTTTCTCTGCGTTGAGGGCAACAAATGCTAGTTAATTTTTTAGGTGTCTTACCTATCCTCATATCTTCCTTGTGTGCACCCGCTTTTATCTTGTGACCAAAGTTCAATCCCCTTGTTGTAACACTTAAATCTTAAAGATAGTTAGGTTAACCAGAATGTACAATTTAGGAAACTAACAACTTGTTCCAGATATTTAAGAGTTAATTTGGCATTTGACATCAGACCTATTTGGGTTTAAATATTGCCCTAGACAAAATACTTAACTTGTCTTTGACAATATTTATTAGCCTGTAAGATGGCAATGATAATACATACCTTCAATTTAATCAGGAGGCTTAAATGAGGTAATATAAAGTCCTAAGCAACATATATTTTTAAATGTTGCTACTATATTTTTGTTTATTAAACATCATTTCTAATTGAAATATAACTTAAGGCTGCTATGATTAATTTGTTATTATCATTAAAAGAACAAAAAGATACTTACATTAATCCAGTCAAATAGGTATCTTCATAAAAATAATCAGTATCAAATGAATAAGTTTTCCTTAGCTTTACTAGGTAATCAGCGCTTGAACCTTTGATGTTTTCCAAAAATAATATAGTTGACCCATCTCCTAATTCTCAAAATTACTTACCTTGGGAATAAACTTTTTTAGTATGTGTGCTGCTGAAGCACTCACAGGAATAAATTTTTTAAGCACTTGGTTGTTTAGACAAGAAAAAGTGAGGGGCAGATAATGTAGCTCAGTAGTAGAGCACTTGCCTAGCATGTGCAAGGCCCTGAGAATTTGCTACCCGGCACTGCAAATAAAGTTGAACAAATGTTGAAAATACCTTAACATGATTAAAAATGAATATATTTATATTTCCTTGGTATCCCCAGCCACAGAAGTAACTTATAGACTCAACATTGAAAAACAGTATCTAGTATATAATTCTCCATGAGTGGAAAAGCACATTTGTGTAATAAAGACTCACCTGGGAAGTGTTGTTCCTTTGACATTATTGTCTCTAAAATTCTTCTCATATTGTGGGAGTTCAACAAATTCTGTTAGCCACTGCAGGGTGTCCTCAAGGGTCCAATTATGAACTGCAAAAGATAAAAAAAGGAAGTTACATTTTAAACACACTGCTTTCAGAATTAAAATATAGGCACATGCTATAACCTTAGGGGAAATAAAAATGTTATACTGAATTTTTGATTCAATTTATTAAACAGTAAGTACTAGCAAGTGTCTAGCACTCTATGAACAGAAGCTAAAAAAACAGTAAAAGACAACTCCTACCCTTACAGGCTTATAATCTACAACAGTGAAAACACATAAAAGCAATTAGCACAAGTATTAGCATGATTAATTCTAAAATAAGCACCTCTACAAGAATTTGTACAGGATAAAATAATCCATCATTTCCCTGGTTGTAGATAATGTAACAAATATTATATTTAATCAATCCTTCACCTGCCCATCAATCCATAAAATTCTGATAAACCTTCTGAGTATCAGGTTGTAGTCTAAGCACTGGGGTATACGGCATTCAACAAGATGGATAAGGAACTTGTCCTTGGGGAACTTAAATTCTTTTGGCAAAGGTTCAGGAGAGGCAATTTAGAAAAGAAGGAAGAGATGGAGGGAAATTTCAGGTAGTGATTTGTTATTAAGAAAGGAAGGAAAGATGTACGTTTGCTTCTCAAGAAGATGGTATCTGAACTAACACCTAAAATTGCCACATTCTGAAGATCTAAGAAAAAAAAAATCCCAATTAGAGAGGAAAGCTAGCATAAGTCTTCTGAGATGAATAACCCAGGAGTGCTTGAGAGATAGAAAATTGGAGAGGGTCCAGGTTATGGAATTCTTTTCAAGAACTCTGGATGTTTTTCTAATTTCAATAGGAAGGGAAATAATCTGTTTATAAAATATAGTTCTTCAATACAATATGGGAAATGGGAAAAAATAAGGTCATTCCTTATATGATTGTTCAGGCAAAAAACGTTAGTGCCTTAGACTGTGGTGGTAATACGGAATTAAATGTGGTAACAATTGTTCAGACTCTGATGTATTCTGAAGATAGTATTAATAAGATGTGTTAATGAAATGGACAGAGTTTGGAAAACCAAAAGTAGGTGTTCTAGTTTAGATCTGGAACATCCTCCAAAGGTCCATGTGTTAAAGGCTTGCCCATTCCATGGCACTATCAGGATGGGTGATGAAGGCTTTAGGAGGTAGGCTGCATAATGAGAGGTTTTAGGTCATTGAGATGTGCCATCAAAGTGCATAGAAGGACCCTGGTCTCTTCCTCTTTTTCTTTTTTACCCCCAGGGAATGGCTTTGCACTGTCCTGTTCTCTTGCTGTGATATGCTGCCCTTGCCCTTACCAGAGGTTTAAAGCAATGTGTCCACCCAATCATAGACACATATCTCCAAAACTATAAACTTAAATAAACCTTTGTATTGTAACATAATATAACTTTGGTATTTATTACAAAAACAGAAAAGTGCCTAAAAATGGGAGCAGGGGCAAGTGGGGCAAACAAAATTCTATTTTTAGACATCTGTTTGAAGCATGAATTAGACAGCTTAGTGTAGATGATACAATAGTGGTCAGATGTTACAACTATGGAGCTCAGAGGAAAGTAAAGTTGAGGATATTAAAGAGATATTAATGGGGAGTCATCAGCAAACAGATGATCTTAGAATGTAATTGCCGGAAAGAGTAAAGACAGCCATTAATAGTTTCTAAGAGTCTAGACCTAAACCAGGAACAAAATGGTAGCTAACACCTCTTTGGACATTTATTTTAAATCCTTTATATGAATTTTTTTTCTTTAAGTCTGAAAAAAAACATAAAAAGATGCTAACAGGACTATCGCCATTTTAGAGATGGGAAACTGAGAAATCAATGAAACCAAAACAGTAAGTAGTAGGACTGGATTTGAACTTAGGCAAACTGACCACAGAACCTGGCATCACACTACTCTGAAGTAAAATGCTAAATAACAGCAAAGATATAAACAAGCAGCTAAACACTGGAAAGAATGCAGAGGGTTGTGCTTACTTACAGAGTAAAAGGGGCAATAATGAGTTTTTCCAATGAGAAGGCAATAAGTATACTTGAAAACTGAATAGTGCTATATTGTCTGTATTTGATTTGAGATTTGGGAAAATGGAGTGCTTATAGACCACACAAGAGGAGAAAGGAGAAGAAAACAAGGGAGCAATAAATGCAGATCTGGGAATCTATCTGTGTATAAATAGATCTAAGAAAAGAGCTTTCTGCTAAACTACAGAAAATTCTGAATTCATATTTGCACACAAAGCCAAGTTTTCACAATCTGCCTTTTTCATTTATATGTTCTTCAAAGAAAAAAGTAAATCAAACAATTAACTAACAAAACCTTCACTGAAAACTGTATATGGTGAGTGTAATTTTCTACTGAGACAAAGCTTTGACTGTTCATTGTTTTCATGCTTTTGTTCTTCTCATGAATCCCTGTCATAAAGCCTGGATGTGGGCCTGAGGCTGCTACATCCATTTCACCAAAGAAATGAAGGTATCAGCCTTAAGGTCAGGCCTGGGTGCTTTCCACTGAATCTAATCTATTCAAAGTATCCTTTTTTTCATTTAAGTTTCTTCCTATCCAAGATGAACTGCTTTGAGAACTGCCCTGTCTTGACTGCCAAGACACCCACAGCACAGCTGCACTGCGCACACCCACACAAAATCCTCAGCCAGGAAAACAGGATACAGTTCTCTCTGTCGTTTCTCTGATTGTTCACTAGTAATAGGCCATGATCTAAACATTCCAGCTCATCAAAATATTCCCTCAATTCCCAATGAGACAATATAGAAAAGAAGAAAACTCAAATGCAAAGGATTACATATTTAAACTGCACAAATCCTAGCTATTATCCTACCTAAATAAATAGAATACCATAGTGCTTCTAAAGTAGTTTTCTTTAAAATTAATCTTTATAGCCTAACACGAGATTCTAACACAAAGTGGGCAGTTACTTTGGGGAGGTTCACTTCTCCTTCTGCTGTCTGGTTTCTTTGATGGTGCCTTGTGAGGACCTTCATTTCTCACGTCCAGTACTTGCATTTTACGTTAGCTTTAACCGCTTCAGATATCCTGGCTGTCTTTCAACCCTCAGGACAGACCATACTCTGTCCTTCCTCTGTGCCTTGTGAATAAGGTTCCCTCAATATATGAAACCCTTTCTTTCAAACCCTCCACCACATCTCTGCCTATTTATTTTACTGAACCTCCATATCACAGCTAAAACTGTAATCCCTCAGGGGATCCTTTTTAAACACTGTTATTATAATTGCAAATCATTCTGTGTTTTTATGCATAAAATTTAACTAATAATTATTTATTACTAGGATTATTCTTATATCTCTTCATCCCACTAAAGAAAGTAAAAATTTCTTGTGCAGCATTCTAGCCATACCACTTGGAACTCAGAAGATGTGCAACAAATTACTTGCTGGGTGCTGCTAAATGCATGAGGCAGAACATGTTTAACTCATAGGTATTATGAAAATCTACATTTACATTTCAGTGAAGAGATCCAAATAAACAAAAGGGTTTGTCTGCATAGAAATTCTTGATGCTGAAGGAGTTTTCATTTAAAAATTATCCAGTTTCTCACTTGTCTTTTATATTTGCTGCTGCTTCATAGCACTCCCACCAGAGGGCAGGCACAGAAGGACATGGGTTGTTTTTTTGGGTTTTTTTTTTTTTTTTTTTTTTTTTAATGTATTTTACACTGGGCACAATGACTCACATCTATAATCCTAGCTACTTGGGAGACTGAGACCAGAGAGATCACCATTTGAGGCTAGCTCAAACAAATAGTTCATGAGAGCCAATCTCCAAAAATAATCAGAGCAAAATGGACTGGAGGTGTGGCTCAAGGGGTAAAATGCCTGCTCTGTAAGTGCAAAGTCCTGAGTTCAAATTCAATCTCACCAAAAAAAAAAAAAAAAGAATTTTACAATTCACAGAGCTATAGAAATGGCAATTTCTACATTGTTTCTGCTTGAAATTATGGCCATAATATAGATTCATGCTCCACAGTGATTTTTAGCAATTTAGTCCAAGACTAATAAAAAGAATTCTGGAATGGAAAGAGACCTGTTTCAGGTCCCAGCTGTGCCACTGATTCATGCTGGCATCAGAGGCAGAGTATTTCATTCTGGCTCAGTTTCTTAATACACAAAATGATGAAATTAAGATAGACCATCTTTAAAACTCATTCAAATTTTGTTTTTAATAATTCCATTATAACAAAATAGTGTTTAAGCACTGCAAAGTAAACAGTTAACCTAGAACAGCAGAATATAGAATAATGAGGGTAAAAGTATTCTAAGAACTTTTAGGACAGCAATAAAAACTGCTACTATTTATTAAGTATTCATTAAATATCAGATTTGAGATTGTTATTTCAAATAATTATTGCAACAACTCTTTGAAGTGGGTACTTTTATTATCATGTTGATAAAAATTTATGAAGGTTAAATTCTTAATTAGATACAACAGACTAATATATGGCCAAAATAGGTTTCAGACTAAGCCTGTTTTTATAATTGTAACCTGCAGTCATATTTACAGCTTTCTAAATGTACCATGTTCCCCTATGCCCCATGTCAATAAATGGTTTTCCTTTCTTCCTTCTTTGCCAGGCTTGCTCTTCCTTAGTATTTATGATTCAGATCAGAAACTCCTTCCTCCAGAGAGTTTTTCTAACCCACCCATTTCCACATTATAGTTGTTCTTTCTTGGGCTCTCTGATCATCCTATATCTGCCACAGGACCTACCACATACAATAATGTAATTGCCCTCAACCAATTTACTCTCTGAATAATGAGTTCTAAGAGGTCAGGAACTGACTCTTTTATCTAGCATTCACAAATAACTCTAAAATGCCACATTCCTTTGATATAGGACCATGATGTTTTATCTTCATGCCCAACTTGGTTAGATTGAGAAGTGTCTAAGAGATTAAGTATGTCTCTGGTTGTGTCTGTGAAGGTGTTTTCAAAGAGGATTAACTAGGGCAGGGGAGATGTGCCCTAAATGTTGACAGGGCAGATGGAATAAAACGTAAAAAAGGAAAAATCCTACTATTGCAGGCATTCTTCTCTACTTCCTGGCCACCATGTAAGCTGCTCTGCTCTGCCACACTCTCCCTACCATGATGAACCAATAATTCTAAAATGATGAACCAAAGTAAATCTTTCCTCTCTTACATTGTTTCTCTCAGGTATTTGTCACAGCAACAAGTCTGACTAATGCAAGGGCTTTCCCCTATACCTCCTTTGAAAGATACTTATTATTATTACTACATTCTATTCAGAGGACCTTGGCCAAGACAAGCTAAGTGACCACAAGTATATAGCTCTTCTATTACTTAACTGCTATTTCCTAAATTTATTATTTAAAAATATATTTGTATCATCTGTCTTAATGTTAAGAAAGCAACTGGCATAAGAGTTATTTTAGAGAAATCAACTTCTGATAGTATGAAACAGAACAGTAGAATCAATACAGTATAGCTAAATACACTATCTTCTATTAGAAGCTTTACATTAAGATTTAACTTCTCACATGAAAATTCAATTAACTACAGTGTAATACAAATTTTAATTAAATGTAGTATGAACATGAAAGAAGATAGTAAGTTTTAAATGTAAAAGGTGAAGAAGTTTCACCTTCCCTATTTCATGGACATTGTGTTGTATGGTGTGCCTTCTGAGTGAGACCAGCTACTCAGTACAGTCAAGACACGCTTATCTTTAGATCAGTGCCAGAATGTGAGATCCTTGCAATTTGATTAGTGGGGCACACCTTTGTAACATGGACTAAATTCCTACTACGTGTTACATTTGGACACCTAAAGCTACTCTCTGAACTTGGTGAGTGAAGATATTAGTAGCTGTACCAATACTTTTGCTCATGAACTCCTTACCTTGTATCACGCAGAGTACATGTTGGCAAATACCTGAATATTTTGAACTTAAAAATTACTGGGAGTGTTCTCTTCCTAATAGGAGTTCAAGGGACACTAAGGGAAGGCTTTATTACCTTTTCTATTACAAACTGCAATCTTATTATCATTTAAACTAAGTGTATTACCAACACTTAGTCCCATGAAGATGGTGAGAGGTTAACATTGAGTCTCTAAATTATATGATTGTTGTGAAGATTAACTGACAAAATGTATGTGGAAATGACTCTTCTGAATATGTTCTACAACTATAAATTATGATCGTAACAAAACAATAAGTATAGGAGCAGAAATGCTGCACAGTTAAAATCTGGGAATGTTTTCTTTATGAACATTTCAACAAGAGCAGGAGACGCAGTGGCTGTAGGGACTAAATGTTTACTCAAGTGTCCCTAAACATCTCATTATGGATGGCACTGAGGAAATTTACCACCTTGGCAATGGAGTGCTGAATCTTTGGTTGTTCATTCGTCCATTTTACACGCAACGTTTTTCTTCTTCACTTTTTTTTTAATGCTGAACTGAGAGTAAGAATCTTCTACATCAAATAAACTTAAGTTCTTTAAGAACATGCAATGTTTCTTATTCATTTTTATATTCTGAACACATCAAAAATGTAGCAGTACTAAATGAATGTGGAACAGCAAGTAAACAGAAAAAATTCAGTATATGTGGAGAAGTGAATGGATGACAAAATGATTCAGTTAACCAAGGCTACTGGGACAATGTCAGCCTTCACTGATTCTTTTCAGTGGCATTCCTAGATAAAGCAATGAACTTTTTCAAAAGGGAGTCTAAGCTTCATAAAATGAAGAACATGCTATTTTCCAAAAAACATGTTTAACGACAAAAAACCATACTTCTAAGTTTTAACTTTGTAATTGTTTGCTTTAATTTTGTATCATTAAAGTTTTGTTCTCTTTGAATTTGAAAGTTTCTTGAAAATATTTTCATGTAGTCAACTTGGAATCCCTACAACAAATACTTACTGAGTGCACAGTCATTATTATTGGGTGCTGCATAAAATAAATAAAGCACCAGAGTCAAGGGATTATTACTAAGATTAACTTTTAAAGGGAATTCAACAACAACTAAAGAACACAAAAGCCTAGTTTAAGAAAAACAAAAAAACTTCTCAAACTTCTCAAGCTAGCTGTCATACAATCTCCAGGTCAGAAGAGAAGACATTACATTCAAAACTTACAAATCCTGGTTTCTTTAAGAACTGGAAATTTTACCAGTACCCATAGCAAGGATACTTTCAAGGTAATTTTACTCTGGAAATTGCTGTTTGATCTCCAATTACACATGATTTTTCCTAGTGCATTTTCGCATTTAAAAATTTAACAGTTCATAAATACGTTAGCTACATTTACTCGGTATATATCATGTTCTAACTTAGACTTCACTTGATATGTAGAGTCATGGTTTAGTATTATTAATAGCAAAAAAACTTTCAGGAAAAGTTCACTTAATTATGAAGTACTGACTCAGTGGGTAAAATAAGAAGTTACTAAACAGACTCCTCATTCACAGAGGACCTTTGTCAACAGCAACAGTTTTGTGGGATGGGCAAAATGGAATACCTTCAGTTAAAAAAACAGATCTACAAACACAGACTCATTTACATGGTCACTAAAATAGCATTCACTCAAGCTTTTCCAAAGCTTTTACCAAATTGGAAATTTATTTCAAAAATCCTTCAGATGCCCAGAAGTAGCCAAGACCCACATATGGGTGAGAAAACAGGCTAATGGTGACCAGAGTTCACATTATATAGACATGGGGGCAGCAGGCCATCAGAGGCCTGCGCAAGGGAGGTTCTGGAGTGAGGTTAAGCCGGATAGGATCAGAAAAAACTGCTATAAAACAGGGGTAATGAATAATTCAGTAAACAAACTGAAGGTAACAGAACCAGATTTTTCATTGTCGGTGAAGAAAGGCACAAGTAGGGGAAAGGGTAAAGCTAGAATCAACCTAGTAGTGTCAGACTAAAACTGGAAGTATCAGGTATCAGTGGGAATTCATGGTTTTCAATAAAAAGAAAAATAAATACAGACTGTATATACTTCTTAACTCTGCCCATTGAGAAAACCTGGGAACAGTATGTCAGTAGCAATAAACATTCTTGCTAAAATCTTGGTTTCTAAATATCACTAAATACTGGCTTCTAATACCCAAAGCCTTCTTTCTAAGTAGTACCTCAACTAAAATCATCAGAACCCCTTACAGAAATGGTGATTGAGAAATGATACAATGAGACTATAAAAGCTTATTGTGCCAGAAAGTAAGGAAAGGTTCAAAAACTGATGGAGACATAAATTGATACAGAAGCCAGCTTGGAAGGTGTACCAATAAACAAATTGGAGACAATTTAAGTGTGAAAATAATAGTGAAAGCAGCAAATCAAAACCCACAAAATAGGAAAGAAGGAGTGATATAAAAGAACAAATGCAAAAGATCAAACCTCAGAACAGTTATAAGACTTTAAGATGATATTTCTCTAATTTCTAGTTTCAAGATGTCTGTTATCTCCTACCATCTTCACAGGACAAGATGTTTGTTGATAAAATATTCTTTTGAAATCTCTTATAGTAGAATGACAACTAATAAACAGAAAAAATATCGGAATTCAAAAAACTGCCATTTGACAATCATAAATAAATTTAACTAACTCAAGCAAGAAAGATCCATAAATGCTAAAACAAGAGGGTGAAAACAGTATAAGGAATGTGGTATTTTATAGCTCCATGTATCTCTCCACAAAAAAATATTAATTACAAAAGAGGACAAAAGTAGTTATAGAACATAGAAGATACTATCTTCATCAAGTGACCAAGTAACACAGTTGGTATTAAAACATATTGATACCATGTCTGGGTATGATGGAACACTCTTGTAATTCCAGCACTCAGGAGGCTGAGGGCAGGAAGATGGTGAGTTTAAAGCCAGCCTGGGTTACATAGTGAGTTCCCAGGCACCCTGGGCTACATAGTAAGACCCTATCTTGAACAAACAAACAAACAAAAATTAACACCACGTGCCACACAAAAAGATGTAATAAAAACAATAATTTCTATTTAACAGTCCAGCCATCCCAAAATGTATAAAGTGGGCCTAATCATGTGAAGGAAACTACACAATATTTTTTAAGACTATAGCCAAAGTCAGGAAATTCTAAGGAACTGTTTCACATTAAATAAGATTACAGAGACAGAACAACTGCTCATAATGCACGATCCCACAAAGAAGTACTGCTTTTCCTAGATTTGGTAACAGCAAAATAATACCTATAACTACTTATAATTTAATAAAACTTTTTATAACTTCATAAAGGGACACTCTCCCACATAAATCTCTACATGCCTTTATAAACTTTAATTATATTCATTGGCTATAGCTGTTCCTTTTCCTTACTGAAAGGGCCTCATTTGGCAAAAATCCCCAGTAACCCAAATTCAATCCCAGTACAGTATGAGCATGAAGACATTGTTGGCATTCTTGGCTGTAACTAAAGTGTGATAAATACTATTTCCCTTTTGGGAGTGTTTAGGTCATGTGCAAAGAAACACATATTTCCTTAATTAATAGATATTTGGAAGGCATCTGTGTTTCCAGATTTCCAAACTAACATGGACAGCACCTACGTTTTGCCACTTTGAATTAATTTCCTCAATAATGCTTTTTTTTTTTAATACCAATGTTTCATTTTCATGATAGACATGTCCAGTGATCCTAAGTGAACTCAGACAGGCATTTACCTTGTCAAAGTAAAAAGTGCCAGACAGTACCGAAAATCTATAATAGCAAGAAAGATTTTTTAACTTCACAATGACAAGTTATTAAAATGCACAAATGGGGTTTAATAAAATGTCTAGATTTGGGAAATTCTATCATTAATTATCATAAGATACTGACAGGGACCAAAAGAGGCCTATGGGAAAATTCATTCATAGTCCAAAAGTTTTGAACTGCAAGTATCAAGAACCTATCAGATTGTTCTGAAAGAGTAGCTATATTTTATACTGTGTAACCCATGCTTTCCGACCTCCCTCTCCTGCCCTTCCCCGGATCCAGAATAACTTTGTTGAGGTTTTTCTCTACCTGCTCTATCACATTCTAGTTTCTCTTGCCCATCCCTTGCTGGCTTGCTGCTAGGTACTCTTTCTTTCTCTGCCTTCTTCTGAGGCAAGTTTCCTAACCACCTGGGGGAAAGAGACAGAGAAGAAGTGACCATAGGATCCCATCCTGGAGGTCACAGGATAGTCTAGGTTTCGCATGTGACGTAATCCAGTTACTTCCTGGCATTTTTCTAACTAGACCAGACAAGGAAGACTTCTATTTCTCTTTGGTCATGATACTGGAAAATGTAAGCATACAACTGCCAAGAGCTACAGAGCCAGCCTCTAGAAAATAGCAGGAAATAAAATCCAGACAAAGGTAAGACAAAAATGGAGTAAATCCCTAATTGTATAACCCCACTTTGCAATTAATAATAGTTTTTAAATTAAGATAGTTTGATCTCCTTTATTATTTCTTAATTATACCATATTATTATCAATACATAAACACTATAAAATCTCCATCTTTTAAAATATAAAATAACTTTGTTCACATCATATCTACCCTGAGGTATCAGAGCTCCACTTCTCTCTACTCCTTTTGAAAGTCAACAATGTTCACTGTCTTTACTTTCTCAATAATCCACTCTAATCAGAATTTCACCTCACCACTTCAGTGAAAATGCTTACTCATCAAGACCACCAACAGACTTAACCTCTGCTTTGCCAAGCCACTGGTGAGGTTTCTGTCATCTCACTTGATCTTCTTTCTAGAGCATCTGACACTGCTGTACCTTTTTTCTTAAAACATTTTCTTCACTAGGCTTCCAGGATTCTGCTTGTATCTATCTCACTGGTCACTTCTCAGTCTTCTCTCCTGCATCCTCCTTTGCTTCTTGAACTCACACCTCTCAATCTCCTTCTCTTTGAATCACCAATCTCAGTGTTTTTCAGCATCTTTTATCATTATTATTATTATTAACCCCCTCACCAGAGTCTGCTCATATTTTGTCCTAATCACCCATATGCCCTCCAAATTCTTAATAACATAGATACATAAAACCTAGAAATCATCTTTTATTCCTATCTTTGCTTCCCACCAAAATCCTGAATTCAACCCCACAGCAAAGTCTGCCAGTCCTTCCTTTGAAACAGATCATGAATCAGATTTGCTACTTCCCCCTCACCAGATCACTATCACCTCTGCCCAGTTCACTGCAAGAGCCTCAATAGGTCTGCCACTTCTACTCTTGACCCCTAAAAGATTGCCATCTACGTAGCCATAATAATCTTTTTAAAAGATGAATGACATCAAAACTTTGCTCAAAACTCCTTAATACACTTACTTTGCATTTATAATAAATCTTACGCTCTTTATTGGGGCTTACAAGGTCCTATGAGATCTGGGCCTGTCTATCTTGTTTGTCTCCCACCACTCTCCAGATTCCTTAATATCTTTTGGCTACGTTAGCCTTCTTCTAGACCCGTAAGTATGTTAAGGTCATGTCTGCCTTAGACCCTAAACCTAGAATATACTTCACCCAGATCTGACCCTGGCTCACTATCAGCATACAGGTCTACAACCAAATACTTCTTTGGGGAGCTCTTTTGAGTATATTATTTAAATAGCCCTTGTTCTACCTAGTCACTGACTATCTTATTACCCTGCCTTATTTTTACCATGTAATTTTCTATGCCAGAAGCTGGGTGAAGTGTGTATGTATCCATACACAGACACGCATGCCAAACTTGTTCACTGCCTCCCTAAAAGAGTATTAACTTCATTAAGTGCAAGACATCTGTTTTGCTTAATATTCTACCCCTCAGATCTGGAAAAATGCCTGTTTCCTTACAACAAAGTTTTCATTACTTGAAGTGATTTGAGTCTCTACCTCTTGGAACCATGAGAGAGAGAGAAAAAGAGAAAGAGAGTGAGAAAGTGAGTAAAATGGGCAAATTCCTCAAATTTTTTAATAAAGTAGAAAAAGAAGTCATACTATACTATAGTTTCAAGCCACTCAACAAAGCATGTTGAACAATCAGTTATGCATAGGAATATATTAAGCATTTAGTTTTGTGGTAAATTCAGCCTCTAATATTTAATGTAGTGCAGGTTTCATTAGAAAAATACAATGATTACTTATTTGGGCATTTCTAAAAATCACACCAAGAATCTAGTCCTAGCCCTGAAATATATATATTAGCTAACCTAAAACGTACCCTCCCCTCTTTCAAGACTTCCAATTACACATCTAAAAGAGAATGCAATCTAATACCATGGCCAGATTCATGCAATTAAGCATGCTTATTAGACACAGATGAGAGAAATTTAGGCAGCTACCAAAGCAGATCAATCTTCAACTGTCTCACACTGCAATCTGGAATGTGCTTACCTTTGCTAAGGTCACAGGCTGTGGATCAGTGCGTATGCAGCTAGTACATAAACCTATCATTATTCACTGAAGGAGAGCTGTAGTGCTAGCATTAAAATTCTGTCACAAAATATTTGGTACTGGTCAAAACATGGAAAATAATGATGTTAGAGTTCTATATGCTTATAATACATAATTCAGAAACCAAACAAATGTATGCTAATTTATAAGGTAAAGAATTTCTTAGGCCTCCTCTTTCTAATTATCACTCCATTCCCCCTTTTCCATCCCACCTCCAACCCCTTCCAAAAAGTTCAAGACAATACTTAACAAGGATTGTCATTCAAATTCTTCATTAGAAATGAATTCTAAGAAGGATGTAAAAATGGTTAGTAACATGCCTGTGAGTCATTATCATCATTCTCCATCATCAACAGAGAATTATTATGTGAATAAGTTTCTTGGCTGAGCTTAAAGTCATTTTTATTAACCTTACAAAACATTTTAAATCCATAAACTAGCACAATTACCCATGAAGAAAAGAGATTCTGCTGTTAAAAGGCATGTCTCTTATAGTAAGATCACCTCTTACAGTTCAAAACATATTGGGTGAATTGAAATTTTTTAAATACTCAACTTAAATCAGCTGAGTTGAGTGTTTCCCTTTTTCTTTTAAGCACAGTTAGATCTACCTGTTCCTAAGAAAACCCTTTACTTCATCATAATACCTATTTCTCAACACCACTCAATTTCTTCTCTATTCCTTAAATTGGATATTACCTACTTCATTCCCTTAAATCTGTTTTTATTGTGATAAAATACACGTAACATAAAATTTACCATCTTAACCCCTTTTTAAGCGTATAATTTAGTGGTATTAGGTACATTCATATTGCTGCACAACCATCACCATGATCCATCTCCAGAACACTTTTCATCTTATAAAGCTGAAATTCAGTACATACCATTGCACAGTAACTCCCCATCCCCCCTCTGCATTAGCTCTTGGCAACACCATTCTACTTTCTACTGCTATGATTCTGACTACTCTGACAGCCTCATAAAAGCAGAATCACATAGTATTTGTAATTTTGTGTTTGGCGTATTTTACTTAGCCTCATGTCATCAAGATTCATTCATTTTGGGTGTGGGTGACTTTCTCTTTAACACTGAATAATGTTTCATTGTATTACAGTTTACATTTTGCTTATTCATGCACCCATCCATCAGAGGCTGATGGCACTTGGGGTGGTTCCATGTAAATTTTTATTGTTGTTGTTATTGTTTTGTGGGGCTTTGGGGGGAAAGGAGTTTGTTAGTACTAAGGTCTGAACTCAAGGTCTTGTGCTTAATAGGCTGGCACTCTACCATTTGAGCCACATTTCCCAGCCCTTTTTGCTTTAGTTATTTTTCAGATAGGGTCTTGCATTTTTGCCCCAAGTTGGCCTGGACCACGACCATATAGCTGGGATCATAGATATATGCCACCATGTCCAGCTTATTGGCTGAGATGGGCTCTTGCTAACTTTTTACCTGGGCTGACCTTGAACCATGATCCTCCAGATCTCTGCCTCCCGAGTAGCTGGGATTAAGTCATGGGCCAACATGTCAGCCTAAATATTTTATTAAGATTTTTTTGTGGAGGGGGGGGGAGTAAGTCCATTCACTATACTAAGGCTTAATTTCTTTAAGGTTAATTAATGATTTTCTTCTTGCCAAATCTAATAGGTTTTCCGCCCCCTACCTCTCCACAACCAACTATAAACCACTTTTTGTCTTTCTTCTTTTTATTCCCCACTGTGGAGGAGGAGATTGTGGAGAAAGAGAAGAACAGAGATTCCTTGCAAAGATTATACAATGTAAAGAAAATAATAAAAGATGAATGATGTTGATGCATCAGGAATATAAAATGAAGAGCATGTACAAAATACACGAGATTCTTAATTACTATAAAGTAAGCAAAAAAAGGAAACAAAATTAATCACAGGACTCACAAGATGAAACAAAAAACTTCTGCTCAGCGAGTACATGTATGCTTATTAGTGAGCCCTAAAATGATTATTCTTCATGAGAACCCTTTGCACACTCCTTACAATAATGACAGACTATGCTCTCAACCATTCCACCATCAATCCCTTCCTGAAAATCCTCTCCTGTCTAGGTGCCCATGATCCAGTCCCTTTCTGATTTTCCTTGACTGTCTGTTGCCATTACAGATTTGCTAGTCAATCCTTTGCTTTTCACTTGTTGCATATTCCCTTCCCTTTCCTTCTTTTAGTGAACTTTCAATTCATATAACTTTAACTATCATACCTTTCTATAAGTTAATCACAATTCTATATTGTTAATTTTGTTTTAAAACATGGCCTTTAAGCAGTTCAAAGTTGCTAGTGATAAATACCTGTTTTGTACCTTTTTTAGCCGATTACCTGATAAAGCAAAGTTATTGACAGAAGTAAAAATTAATTTTTTCCATTGAGATACTGACATTTGCTATTTCATTTTGTCAGACTAATCTATACCCTTTATTTCAAACTAATAATTTAAGCATCTAATTTAAAACATTGTGAAATCTAAAGAATCTAAATGGTCCATTATTTTCTGGAAGAATTCATATGAAGCAAACAGAAAACAACAGAAAACTGTCCAAGTATTAGAGGAATGCTTACTGAGGACCTCTTGTTCAACAGTATCCTATTTTTGAAATATGAAACCAGATAAGAAAATTAACACAATGCAAGCTTTATGTGTTTTAATCCAGCCAAACTATCTACAACATTAAAATACTTTAAATACAATATATATATATATACATGCTACGTGACTTACCACATTTTTATATATTTCCTCCCAACTATATACTTAAATTTATAATACAATATAATATCTATATGTAAATGTACCTTTCAGAATGGAAATGTTGTAAGTTTTAGAAATGAGCCATGGTCATATTCAAATTAAAAAACCTGGCTGATGCTCTTAAAATTTCTAGTTTTTGTCTTATTTGCAATTTACATTATTTCTATTTGTTACTTTAAAATTTTTAAGTAACACTCAATTGAGGGGAAAGGAAAAAAAGACCCAAGAAATAATATTTATTTTTTAAAAAACGCTCTTTTGGACTAACCATCTTTGAAGAGTAGAACATTACAAAAATAATTGTTCAAAAATAGTGGGAATAAAATATATGCTCTACATAAAGTAGACTTTAATATACTGACTCTCCTGCAGTAACATAATTCACATTTGAACATCCACTACCGTTGCTAGAATCTCTCCTACTCATCCCCTTTCCAAACCAAGGACTGATAGAGCAAAACTGAACACACATTCATGTGCAACTGATTTCCAATTGATGGGAAAGGGTGGATAGAAAGGAAAGAACAACACAATGCTCAAAAAAGCCTGCTGTTTTCTAGACAGTCCGTCACAAACAGTGAAAAGTGGACAGTCCTCATTTTTACCTTCTGCAGAAGGTTCTGTTACTGTACTCCAAACTTGAGGTATCCCTTGAGTCTGTGAACATAGCAGAGGAGAAATGTAGAATAATTCAGGTGTATAGAAAACCAAAATAAGGCAAATTCACAAACAATCTTAAAATAATAACTTCCTTAAGTAATAAGAAATCTTCATATGATGAATTACATATTGGAAAATGTGTTATATGAGAAAAATGAGGCTCAAAGCTTATTTACTTTATGTGTTCCCTCAGAACAGAAATGGCAAAACTTTCTACAGTACAGACAGATGTGACAGGTAGGTAGTCTCTGCCTTTTCTTGTAGGAGGTGGTCTATTTCAGAATAAAACCAAGAATGCTGTATTTTAAGAATACAGTTGTCTCAAAGTTAAGTATCTTCTACTAAAAGGCATACTTAATCCTGGCAAATCAGTATACACAATAACCCTAAGCCTCCCAAATTCCTAAAGTAAAAGAGAGAATATCAAGAGAAATAGGAAGTAAGAAAACCAGTAAAACCAAAAGTTAGGCCTGATAAAAAGATCTGATATGAAAAGAAGAGAGATACTGAAATGCTAACATGGAATCATAATTAAGATACATCAGAGCTCGGCATGGTCACACACATCTGCAATCCCAGAACACAGGAAGCTGAAGGCACAAGGACTGAAAACTGCCGGCCAGCCTGGGCTTACAGCAGCATCTTACTGAGGCAGGGAGGGGGAGAGAAAGAGGGTGGGAGAGACACTTGGATAATTTTTTAATAAAAAGAAAGCCTTCTGACTTTATAAAAGAAAAAAGGACACACTTTGTAGGAGGTACAAAAATCAATTTTGATTAATATATAATAGTGTTTGCCTAGTGTGCAAATTATCACAAAATGGTTGTACTAGTTTTCTAGTAAAAACTCACATAAAGTTCTCTTTAATGTTGGTTGATAAAGTGAATAAGCAACATAGTTGTGTCACCTGTTCTTTACACAAAAGAAACTAACTACAAAAGACCTTTTGTTAGTGGTACCAATGATGACATCTGTCATCTGGAAACTAGACTCCACCTCAAGAACAAACCTTTCCTTGTACACTGCTTTCTGTGGATAATGAAAACCCAATACCTCTATTGTTGGCTTTTGACAAGAACTTCACCTAAAACTATTACATGGAAGGTGAAAAGTTATTAAAATCTGATTTAGTGAAACAGCACAAGCATTTCTAGAGTATTAAAAACTTCTTAAATGTGCTATATTAATTACAAATATCCTCAGAACTATTAATCCTATAGAATGGTTCCTAGTGAAGGGATGACAAGAAATGCAAAGCAAATATCCATAATATAATTAAACTCACCTTACTTAACCTCTGTAGGCAGGTGGGTGTGCTTCTTCCCTATATCCCACAGATCCTTTTGTATAATATCAAATTGTAGCACATCCCTTAATTACTTGTTAATAGACCTTTGGCAGGTGGAGGACAGAAGACACTTTCATCATCTGTGCTTCCTAAGTATCTAGGACAAGGCGTTGCTCATAATAAACACTTACTATAAAAACTGTTTACTGTATGAACCAGCTAAACGAACCCCATAGACCATGATGGGTCCAAAATCACAAGGAACAAAAATCAAAACAAAACTGGAATTTATTCTCAACAACAAAACAATGTTAATCCTAAAGTCTTTCTCCAAAATATTTCTCTGAATTCATGTTTCATTCTTCCCACTCCCTCCAACACACACAGTATTGTTAACCAGTAATTGCAACAAAAACAGTCTTCTTTGCTACTCAGACAAAACACACACCAAACTTCCTTAATAGTTTTCTCCAGGCAACCACAATGGATTGATAAGCCCTGGCATACAACCAGAATCTAACTTGGCACTCCAATGTCCTGTAAACCTGCCATGACCACATTTACCTTAGAAAAACAGTAACAACACAGATACTCACTGAGCAATTGCTTTGAGCTAGGCACTGTTCTAAACACTTTACATGTATAAATTCCTTTCAGTCTTAACAACCTGAAGTAAAGATAACTTATCCCTGTGTGACACATGACAGAATTAAAACACAGAAAGGTTAAGTACTACATGTTAATAGCAAATAATAAATACTCAAACAGTAACATCTCACATACACTAAAGAGTTATTAGATGTCTTGTTTGTAAGTTGTCTTCATTTGAGGGATTTACCATTTAAGTATGCAATTTCACCTACTCATTTACTCATGTTAATAAGCTAACCTGTATATCCTCCTCTTTCTTATTTCTCAGAAACATTTATGTCTTTGATAATATCACTGGGGAGGGTCTCCTCAACGAAACCTTACCCATATCTATTCTCTTAAACTCCTACAATAATGGCACTTAGTGAATACTTTATTAAGCTTTCTTATATTGCAATTTAACTTTTCATTCATGTACAAGCAAAATATTGTTAACATTCTTGGGGAAACTGCTTGTATCCTACTAGTGACAACTGTGCATATTGCAAATATTATGCTGATAGATGTCAGGAAAATGTTACCTTATTATCTCCAAGACATTGTTTTGAGTTAATCTGCTGACAATATTAACAATATGCATGATCCATTTACATTTTTTTCATTCTGGTCTCTAGACAAAAACCCAGAAGAAAAACATGTATATAAAGGATCTATAAAAAAGAAATATTTGTAATTCCCCTTACTTTCAGAAAGTTAATTATCTATGGTCAGGATTTTTTATTACCTTACATTTCCTTTTATGTAACATTTACCCAAAAAATTTTTTGATGTTCTAAACAGAAAGAAAATAGCCTTAGTCATTTTTTCTCTGGCCAGGCTTTTTATGCACTTGAAAATGACTATTATTAAATGCCTACCGCTTTCTTCTCTCAATTTTAGTTGCTTTAAATTTCTTATCCTTTAAAATAAAATTTAAAAAACTCCCTGAATTTCCAACTATCTATTCAATTTGTAAAGCCCAAAATTATACAATGATATTAAGTAAGATAAGAACTATACTGAACAGAATAGAAAAAATTACCTCATGGTTATTACGTGTTCTGTAACTAACTCAATTGAGTTTTTATTTTAAAACAGCATATTAATCAGTTTTTATGTACTATAGTCCATAGGTCTTTTATATAACCAATAATTTTCTATCTACATTCTTCTTCATCAGGTATCTGGCTACTATTCAACTATGTCCAGTAATTCTCATAATTTATAGTGCTTATCAAAATCTATCTTAAATCTAACACTAGTTTGGAAATGGCTTTCATTTGCATGGAATTGTTTGCATGCGTAGCTTGACCAAGCATTCTTTGCATACACAAAAAATTGCATTCAAGTCAGTGTTGAAATTTTTCGATTTGAGGTCAGAATCAATTTCTATAAAATATGATTTTACTTGTTCCCAGTTGATAGCTTCCAAAGAGATCTCAGGTACATCTCAACATCTTTTGTGTGCTATGTGGTAAACATATCCCCTGATATGTTCATTTCATTGATGAATATTATGAGGCAATCAAAAACATTACAAAATTTTGAGTATAGCTGAACATTTTAGTTTATATAATATTATTACAAAAAGAAACCAACATTTAATAAATGTCCATCAGGTATACCAGAAATACATCTCGTTTTTATTATTAAGAATCACATTTTATAAATAAATTTTAAAATGTGCCTAATATCTCAATATGTATAAATAGAAGGGCCAAGATTTTAAATTATATTGTTTGAAAGTTCATATCCTTTCTATAGCATACCACCTCTACTTCCATTGCTAGCAAATAGGTAATTGAAGAAGGACCAGGCAAGTACTACAATTTATATGCTACCTCCTTATCTACTTTGAGAAATCCTGGTCAACTTTCAGTGATCCCAAACATCATTTTCTATGCAAAGTCTTATTAGACTACTAATCACTCCTTCTAGTTAAAGATCTCCAGACCCTGAATTTACTTGAATGATTGTGCATATCACCTCATATTGTAATTATTTATTTAATCTTTCCTACTCAGCAATTTTCTCAGGATAGCCCAGACCTCTGTTTGACTCAGTTTAAATTCTCAGGATAACTCTGCTGCATGTGCTTTTATAACATGAATTAGATTATGTGTAACTGATTAATTAGGGATCATATCAATATGAGAGTCACATCATTTCAGATACAACTCTTCCAAACACATTATCATTTCATATCCCCAAGAAACAGCAAAAAGATACAAAATATTCCCATCAATTGAGCTAAGTCCTCTTAGCTCAATTTGCCTCAGTCTTTGTCTTGGAAATGCTTGTTGCCCAGTTTTCATCTTTGAACACTTTGCCCTTCTCTTCATTTTTTAGCAACCTCAACTCTTCCTAATACAGTACCCCTTCCATTAAGTCATTTTTAGTTATTATTTCCAATGTAAATTCCAGTATCTACTACAGTATTTACTGGTCAGTAATTTAAATTTTCTTTTTACATGCACTACTATTTTTATTAGTACTATTAGTGCTCTGGTTACAAAGCTTATAGGACTTGAATAGTCTGTTTTAGTCCATAAACACATTTTCTGCATACATTTTTTTTCTGGTACTGGGTTTGAACTCAGGGCCTTTCCAATAGGATCTCGATTTATGTCCAGCTGGCCTGGACTGCAATCCTCCTGTTTACATTTTCTGCGTAACTGGGATGATAGGTATGTGTACCACCATGCCCACCAAACTAGATTGTTGTTTTTAAGTTCATAATTTTACAAGACATAAGCTTTTCAGTTTTTCAAAATGCATGTATTATAACAAATGCCTATACTCAAAGTTATTTGATGGAATGAGTTATGGACCATTCTGTCCTCAAAAAGCACTATACTTTTATCCATTCAACAAAAAAAAAATTAACTGAACTTCTAAATGAATAAGGCACTGCTCTAGCCATTAGAGACACAGCAATGAACAAATTCATTTCTGTGTGACACATACATTTTTATACATATTCAACTAAACAACACTGAATTAAATTTTTTGTTTGAGGTTCATTCTAATCTCTTCTTCAGCAGTTTTCAAAACTTTTCAGAAGAACCACTTATTTTCCAAGAGAAATCTAAAACCGAAAGCAAAACAGATAAAAGCAGAACTCTGCACATTCAGCATTTCCTGTCCCACCACTGCTCTGGCAACAATGTCCCACCCTTACATGACCATTTAATAAACATGGGTTGAGAAAATCAATTAAGTCCTTATAAAGCTTCTGGGAAGGTTTGTTTTGCTTTACTCTTCCATGTTTTTCCTTTCCCTTTCATGCAGCTATGTTAGTAGGATCCCTGATACTACTTCTTCCAGGCCTCTTGATCCCTAAGAAAGTTTTATGGGAGACCAGAAGCTTGCAGAAAAGGAATTAGAAAGTAGATAACTTAGGCCAACAGTCTGACCTTAGGGGGAAATCTCACTATCACAATGGCAAGATACCTGAGGGTGAAGATTAAAGTGAAAACTTAAGGAAAAAGAGATTTATAAGGGTGAATATAGTGTAATATTATTTACTCATGTATGAAAATGGAAAAATGAGACATGCTGAAACTATTCAAGGAATGGGGGGAAGATGGATAAAGGAGAATGATGGAGGGGGTGAATTCAACTATGACATATTTGTAAAAGCTACAATGTACCCCCAGTACAATAATATGATAATAAAAAATAAATTTTAAAAAAGAGGCAATTTGCCTTGAAAAAACCCTAAGCTATAAAAACAAACCCACAAATATTTTTATATATTACAAAAGATATCAATGAAGTCATTGGAGTAGAAAACCAAAAAGACAGGATAGAGTCCCCTCATTTGGGGATATATAAATAAACAAAATAGGCAAAGACCCTCTACTCTGAGGCTTACATGGGGTATGGGGGACAAAGGGGACAAACATGATAAAGAAGTTAAATATATTATATCTTGGAAGACAATAAATGATATGGAAAAACAAAGTATGAAGCTGAGTTCGAGGGATTATGAGTGTCAGGGAAAAAGTGTAAATGGGGGCATGGTATGCAATTTTAAATAGGGCCATCAAAATAGGTCCTACAAAAAGAATAGCCTCGATAGATACTTTGACAAAGGAGGTGAAGGAGCTAGCCAAAAGAACATCTGCACTGGTGCATTTGTGGAACAGCAAGAGGTCCAGCTTGGACAGCGCAGTGAGGAAAGAGAGGAAGGGATATAAGAACTAAGAGAGAGAATAGAGGCGGGAGGAGAGGGACCGATCATGTAGAGCCTAAAGGTCTTTGTAAAGACTTTGGCTTTTTCTCTGAGCCACTACAGGATATTGAGATAATTGGATTTACATTAAAAACAGAATGCTTTGCTGGATGAAGAATGGACTACAACAGAACACAGTATAACATGGGACAGTAAAGTAGCCCACCCCAAATTACTTCTTTGGAATATTTTGAGTTCGTTGTTCGGAGAAACTGCAGATACAAGAATGGCTGTGAAAAGGTGTCCTTTTGTAAAAATGTGAATACCTCTATCTCCATTAGTAGATAGTAAATGCAGACAGAGGCATTTCTTTCTAAGAAAGATTGTTTTCAGAGAAAGAAGAAATTAGGGATATGACATGTGGCCCAGACAGCATCTGTCACCTGGGGGACTTCATCTGCACAAAAAGATAACCCTTTTTCCAGACACTTCCTCCACCCAACATTCCAAAATCTGGCCTGCCTCATCTTCCCCCAGAAGCCCACGGTCGGCCCTATCCCTTGGTTTAGTTCTGTATAAAGTTTAGCCATCTTGTCCCTCTTTAAGTCTTGTACTTCATATATGACTTTCTTGCTTACACACATTAATAAATCTCTATGCTTTTTTCCCTATTAATCTGTATATTGTCCTTTCATTCAATACACTAAAATTATCAAAACTTCAAGAGAGAAAAAAGTAAATTTAAAATTTCCCTACCATACACAGGGAAACCAATTAGGCAGCTTATGCAATTATACAAATCAGAGGTGATAGTGGCCGAACCAGGTAATAGCATGAAAGTTAAGCTAGCAAGTATATATTCCTTCATTAAAACATAAATAAGCAGACTCCTTTCAATGTACCACATACCCAAATCCCTGTGTAACAAATCCCCGAATCCTGTAATAATATCTATTTGTTACTAAGATAGTTCACATAAATAAAGTCTAAGGTTTATTACTGGGTTTTCCACTATCCTATCACATTTCTCCATGGAATTTATACCCATTTATTTCTATTCCTATTCCTTTCCAAGTTCTTATTATTTTAAAATGGTGTATGAAGGGGAAATGACAGAAAGATATTTTTAAATCTATGTATTTTTAAATTAGTGAGGGGTTTTTTTGTCCTTCTTTTTTCTTTTCCCCAGTATGTTTCAAGAGATGTCTCTTTTTTAAAAAGTAAAGACAAACATGCAAGCAAGCTATAAACCTTCTACATTAAGAAAAGTACTAGGTCTTGGTGGGATGGTTTTCTGTATTTTTCCATTTCCAATGTTACCACTAACAATATAATAAACTTGTTATTTATTTATACTCCTAGTGTAATCTGTCCCAGCTTCCCCTTAATTTCATTATGCAACCTTGCAAAGAAAAATATGTGCCACAGCATAACAGCTTGCCTTTCATAAAAGAAACATTAGAAAAAAAAATTCTTTGCTTAACTGATACTCAAAAAAATAAATAAGCTTCATGAAACATTTTTGCTTTACTTTTTTAATTTTAGTAGATTCTCATCACTAGTGCCTGAATTGAGAATTTAGGTTAGAAAATTTTTCTGCCCTAAAGAATTACTATCCATAAGATAGCTTGAGAACGTCAGAATAAAATACAACTTACACAATTTTATCATGCAACTTCAATAGCACCTCTTCCGCCAATACTGTAAAGTTTTGCAGTTTCAGTAACCAAAGGTCTATCACAGTGAGAAAATACTAATAAAAAATTCTATAAATAAAAAGCTTGTAAGTTTTAAATTACCATTCTAAGTAGTGTGACAAAATCTTGTGCTGTCCTGCTTGGGACATGAATTATCCCTCTGTCCAGCTATCTACACTGTATATAGTATCTACTCATTGACAGCTGAGAAAGACCCACTTTATATAACTTTACAGTATATTGTTGTAATTGTTTCATTTTTATAATCATTATTTCTTCCTATGCCTCACTTATATAAATTAAGCTTTTATTATTAAGTATGTATATGAAAAGTGATGTATATAGGATGTACTAGCTGCAGTTTTAGGTATCTACTGCACTTTGCTCCCGCAGATAAGGGAGGCTACTGTATTAGAAGACTTCATGAAGAACTTTAAAAAGAAAACAAGCTTAAAAGTTCTAGCTCCCTAAAGACTTAGAAACTATTCACCACAAGTACGAAAAAAGTATGTGTTTCTATACATTTGATAAAATTTTTATAGTACTTCCATTTAATAGCTAAAATAGTGCTTTATAACTTTAAGCTCACAAACATACATTACCTTCTTTATTCTAGTGTAAGGCATCAAATTATCTGAAAATAGTCTGGTGCTTTATGAATCTAAGAAAGATAAAAATTACTATCCAAAATCAAAAATGGCAAATTACTAAAATATATTCTCAAAGAAATAAAAATCTAAATACTTTTTGTAAAATCATATGCAATTAGTGAGTGGTCAACAGCTAAGCAGGGCAGAAACACAAAAGATGAGGGAGCCAGATCACTACATCAGTCTTACCTTCTGATGTTTTCCAGCGCTTCCATAGATCCTCAATCGTTATATGCTTATCTTCCTTGTGCAGATGGCTGTGTTTATTAGTAGCATCTTTATATTTCATATCTTCTCTGATAAACTACAAAAGAGAAAACGCTAAGTTAAATATATTTAAATTAACTAGTTTATTCATAATAAACCAAAAAAAGAGGATCTGATATGCAGTGGGTGACTTTTCAGATAACTGATATACTGCTGGTATTTTATAATTTCTTATTCTTATATGTTTATTAAATGTATTTTATGAAATAAATGTCTTCTAGTCATGACAGTAAAAGTACTTTATCAGACACTACTCTAAGTTATATAACAAATATGCCTATATAGCAATACACACAGAGACAGACATAGCTACTTAACTTTGACAATCCTGTAAAATGTTATCACCATTTTAAAAATGAAAAATGAAGGACTAAAGAGGCTAAGTAACATGCCCAAGGCTAAAATAATTAACAGGAGAATTGAGATTCTAGCTCAAACCATAATTATAATCAAAAACATAGGATACTATCTCAATATTATATACTTAGAAAATACTTACTTAGCAATAAGCTGTGTCACAACATAATTAATACTAATCTCCTCAATCACTACATTCTATTTCTATGTTCTACCTTTGAAACTCTTACTTGTAATTGAAAGGCATTCAAGATGCCCCACTACTGATGAATGGATTAAGAAAATGTGGTATTTATACACAATGGAATTCTACTCAGCCACAAAGAATGAATTTTGTCATTCACAGGTAAATGGTTGGAACTGGAGAACATCATCTTAAGTGAAGTTAGCCAGACTTAGAAGGCCAAAAGCTTCATATTCTCTCCCATATGTAGAATATAGACCTAAT
This sequence comes from Castor canadensis, assembly GCF_047511655.1. Taxonomy (NCBI): domain Eukaryota; kingdom Metazoa; phylum Chordata; class Mammalia; order Rodentia; family Castoridae; genus Castor; species Castor canadensis. The sequence goes on from NC_133394.1 coordinate 134,252,704, forward strand.
ACAAACACAGCAACAGTATGACATACTGGTCACACTAAGGGGAGATCTCCCACAGGAGGGTTAGGGTAAAAAAAGGAAACTAAGAACTTGAATATGGGTAATATACTCTCTGTACAAGAATGATTCTAGAAATCTTAAACCAGATCAAACCACCTTAAGAAAGGGACTGAAATAGAATGTACATAATCAGAGGAGATAAACCAATTGGAGGTATACCACATATACATGGAAATATCACAAGAAAACTCCCTGTATAGCTGCCTTTATCGCAAACAAGCAAAAATGTCATGTTTTTCTTTTTATCTTTTCTCTTCTACGAAATCAGAGAACAGGAAAGCAAATAGATCCTGCCCAGGGAGGAGGGCTAGCACCAGTAGGAGAGGAGAGGTGGCAGGGAAAGCCAGTAGAAGGGTGAATACAGTGCAAAAAGTGTGTTCACAAGCATGTAAATGCAAAAATAATACTTGCTGAAACTATGCCAGGAATTGGGGGAGAGGGGGAATTAAGGGGGGCTAGGACAGGGTGAATTCAAGTAGGATATAGTTGATACATTGTAAGAACCTTTGTAAATACCACAATGTACCCTACCCAGCACAACAATAAAGGGAAAATGCTGTTTAAAAAAATTGAGGGGCATTTTAAACCTGAAGTATATATCATCTATTAATCTTACTTTAAAATATGTACAGAGAGAACATCAAAATTATCCTTGCTAAAATCCAACCAGCTCTGTATTATGTTTCCCACTGCCTAACAAGTAAAAAGGTATTATTAAATAACCTTGTCCCTGGCAATCTTTTAGGTTTTACCTTCTGATAGTTCTACAAAATAGACCCATTATTCTTATTATATGAAACTAATCGGGTCTTTTTTTTATTTTTATGCTTTCTACCTCAATATTTCTGATTTTTCCTGTTTTGTTTTACTTGTCTATATTGGTTTTTCTCTGGTTCCAAAAGTGTAATCTCATACATAAGATTATTTCAGAAATCAAAACTGCAGAAAGTGAAAGTGCCCCATAGTCCCATCTCCGGAGGCATATTTCTGAATTTTATACACAGACAGTAAGTAAATAAACATCTTCAACCAAAGACCAAATTTTGCTTTTGACTACAGTTGCTCTAGACAAAACTATTTAAAACAACTGTACAAAATTATGCAAATCATTTCATTCTTCTGAGCTTCAATGACCTTACGTGCAATATGAAGAAACAAGGTTTAGATCAACAACACAATTCAACATATGCTCAGCAGACTAAATGTCAGTCTGTGCATTGATACTACTCTACAATATGCACAGAAATTGAAAGAAGCCACTGAGACTTGTATAGCAACTAGAAGATGCTTTCAAAGCATCTAAGCCAAGCATGTGACAAATGCACTTTTTATTTTAGAGTTCCTGTCCATAAAGGACAGGAAATTAAAACCTGTTCCTTCTTCATCAGTGGTTGGGTTTTAAACATTTTAGTAGTATGTACTAGTTGTACAGGGGTCTCACTGTGACATTTCCGTGTGTACAGAATATGAATTTTTGAGGGGGGTGAGAGAAGTATAATGAGTACAATAACTGACTGAAAGATGAACTCCATAAAGGCTATGAAAACACCACCCTAGCTAATATTCCCAAGCTGGATCTTCTTTAAAAGATCAGAGAACATTTTATAAATTTTTTCTCACCCATTTTTTTTATTTTATTTTATTGTTTTTACATTTACTTACATATGTATACATTGTTTGTGTCCCCTCTCTCCCCCCATCATCAATGGTTTGAAAAGCACTAATCTACAAGATTTACATCAATCTTTATGTATTTTGTTGCCCTAAAGAGCACCTTCTCCTTTTTGTAACTTCTTTTGAAGATATATTTAAGGGGGCCTGCCTGATTATCACAATTCCTCCTGTTGTCCTTCCTACTCTTCCTGAATGACATCTTTAGAATTCAGGAGAGATACCTGGAAAAATCATTGCTACTGAGATGCTTAGAAACCGCCTCAATCTTAGAAAAGGTCCAAGAGCTGCAGAGAAAATCTAGACTGAAAACCATGATGACTGACAAGAGTGGAGAGGAAGTCTGTCTTGGAAAGCATCCAGTCAATTGGAACAAATGGCAACTGTTTATTTGATACATGAAAGAATGTCCTAGGAAATTCTCTTCATCATATGAACACTAATAATACAAAAGTACAGTTCTATGGCTTCAGAACCAATGTAGTTCAGAAGTAAGCTAATTTCTACATAGACAAGACATGATATTCTAACTATTTAATATCTTAGCAAGATCAGAATGAATTTGTGGATATACACTGAACACATGCTTAACAAAAAGACATCCAAAAAAAGGGAGGCAATTTTTTAAAAGGTTATGGAGACACCTGTAGCTCACATGGTATAAAAGAACTATCTGTTCCTAAGAAAGCTGAGTGAAGAATGAATACAGTGAGTTTTCCTTTGCCTGAAGTTACCCTCTAAAAATAGTTCAGCTTTAAAACATGGCACCAGGAAAATACAATTCTTAAGAAATTACATAGAATAAAAGTATATTCTATATCTTATAGCTGTTCATTATTTTGATCATACAATTTAACTAGAAAACACTGTAACTCGAATTATTTTATGTTGAAACTAAGTTAGAAAATGTTTGACTGAACTAAACGCTAAAATCCGCCAGCTTCCATTAAACCATTTCCTCAATACCCTACAGAAGAACACAATTCTGACTGTTCAAACTTTTCCAAAGTTTTATAAAACTGCTAATTTTATAAATGAGGCAGGATAACTTGACAAATTTAAAAACTAGTCACCAGTCATTGAAAATTCATGAACAAATCCAGAAATCTAAAACTAGAATCTGAAATTTTATTAAGTAAATCTTTAAGTATTGGTACAGCAAATAATATAGAGATTCCTGGTAAACATATCCAATTATATGCAAACTAACTACAGGAAATCCTAAGTTGACAATACAAAAAAAAGGAGTGCATAGTAAAGAAATGACTACTGAATATTCTTTTCACAAAGACTCATTGAGATGATTCTTTCAAATAAATTCTTCTAGTATCATAAAAAGAATCTGCTTTATATATTCAGTTTTAGGAAGTTAAGTTTTTATGTAATAAACTGATTTCAGTTTCTTGTACCTATAACATACATCTTATATTTGTTTGAAGTTACTTTTATGATACTGCTTTAATAAAATCTGATACATGTTATTATAGAAATTATTTGGGGACTCTATTCAGCCCATACCCCTACCCCAGGGAACTACCAACCAACATTAATATAGATATCTGCATGTGTCCAGTCACCCCATCCCTCAACCTATCATCCACTTCCATACCTATTTTATCAAAGGATTCCTCACCTACAAGAGCCTGTATCAGGATTCTTTCTCGGAAGAAACTACAATTAAGATCATGAGAAATTGAGTCTCTTGGCTGTATGGATTTTAAAGTGCTAAATATACTAGTGTTGAAAGTACCATTTTTGGTACTGGAATAAAACAGACATGAAGATCAATGGAACGAAATAAAAGACCAAGACACAAACCCACACAGCTACAGCCATTTGTTTTCCACAAAGAAGCCCAAAACATGCACTGGAGAAAAGACAGCCTCTTCAACAAATGGTGCTTGGAAAACTGGCTATCCAACTGTAGAAGACTGAAACTAGAGCCCAGTCTCTCATCTTGCACTAGTATCAATTCAATGTGGATTTAGGATGACAATGTAAGATGTGAAACTACTATAGGAAGGAATAGGGAACAGTGGACCACATAAGCACAGGTAATAATTTTATTAATAGAATTCTAACAGCAAAAGAAACTGAAAAGACAGCTTCTACTAGTTACACAACTGATGAGAGATTAATAACCAGAATATACAGTGATCTCAAAAGAATCCCATAAACAATCAACAACCCATTCACTAATGGGCAAAAGAAGTGAACAGACATTTCTCAAAAGAAGCAAAAATGATCAAAAAACACATGAAGACATGCTCACATCCTTGGCCATAAAGGAAATGCAAATCAAGATAAGACTGAGTTAAGTCAGAATGACTTTAGAATGGCTACCATCAGTAATACAAACAATAACAAATGCTAGTGAGGATGCAGCAAGGGAAAAAGGAACTCATACACTGTGGTGGAAATGTAAATTAGTGCAATTGCTATAAAAAAAAAACAGTATGGAAGTTCCTCAAAAAACTAAAAATAGACCTACCATCCTACCATACAATCCAGCAACACCACTCCTGGGCATATACCCAAAGGAATGTAAGCCAGGATACAATAGAGCCACTTGCACACCAATGTTTATTGCAGCACTATTCACAATAGCTAAGCTTTCAAAATAGCCTGGATGCCCTACAACTGAAAAATGGATTAAGAAAATGTGGTACATATATACGATAGAGTATTACTCAGTCATAAGAAAAATGAAATGAAGTTGTATGCAGGTAAATGGATAGAACATCACATTAAGTGATGCAATCCAGACTCAGAAGAACAAAGTTTGCATATTTTCCCTCATATGTGGAACGTATACCTATAAGATAAATATATACACAATAAACATACGATTTTATATACATATACATTTCAGGGAGATAGAAAGGAAAAGAGAATGATAAAGAGTGAGTAATACTGATAAATAATACATCTGTGTATGAAGGCAGTATAACATAATGCACTGCAAACCACTGAATGATTGTACCCAGTGACAGGGTGATAGAGAAATAAAGAAGGTTAATCTGATTGAAGCACAATATACCAACACAGTGGTTGTGGAAGACTTTAACACCCCATTATCATCAATAGATAGGTCATCCAAACAAAAAAATCAATAAAGAAATTCAAGATCTAAAATATGCAATAGATCAAATGGACCTACTTGATGTCTACAGAACATTTCATCCAACCTCTACAAAATATACATTCTTCTCAGCAGCCCATGGAACCTTCTCCAAAATACATCATATCCTAGGGCACAAAGCAAGTCTCAGCAAATATAAGAAAATAGAAATTATACCATGCATACTATCTGATCACAATGCAGTAAAAGTAGAACTCAACAACAAAAGTAAAGACAAAAAACATGCAAACAGCTGGAAACTAAATAACTCATTTCTTAATGAAGAATGGATCATTGATGAAATAAAAGAAGAAATTAAAAAGTTCCTAGAAGTCAATGAAAATGAAAACACAACCTACTGGAACCTATGGGACACAGCTAAGGCAGTCCTGACAAGAAAGCTTATAGCCATGAATGCATATATTAAAAAGACTGAAAGATCCCAAATCAATGACCTAATGATACATCTCACATTCCTAGAAAAACAAGAACAAGCAAATCCCAAAACAAATAGAAGGAGAGAAGTAATAAAAATAGGAGCTGAAATCAACGAAATAGAAACCAAAAAAACCATACAAAGAATTAATGAAACAAAAAGTTGGTTCTTTGAAAAAATAAACAAGATCGATAGACCCCTGGCAAACCTGACTAAAATGAGGAGAGAAAAAAACCCAAATTAATAGAATCAGGAATGCAAAAGGGGAGATAACAACAAACACCATGGAAGTCCAGGAAATTATCAGAGACTACTCTGAGAACCTATATTCAAATAAATTTGAAAATCTTAAAGAAATGGACAGATTTCTAGATACATATGATCATCCAAAACTGAACCAAGAGGAAATTAATCACCTGAATAGACCTATACCACAAAATGAAATTGAAGCAGCAATCAAGAGTCTCCCCAAAAAGAAAAGTCCAGGACCTGATGGATTCTCTGCTGAATTCTATCAGACCTTTAAAGAAGAACTGATACCAACCCTCCTTAAACTAGTCCATGAAATAGAAAGGGAAGGAAAACGGCCGAACACATTTTATGAAGCCAGTATTACACTTATCCCAAAACCAGGCAAAGACACCTCCAAAAAGGAGAACTATACGCCAATCTCCTTAATGAACATTGAAGCAAAAATCCTCAACAAAATAATGGCAAACCGAATTCAACAACACATCAAAAAGATTATTCACCATGACCAAGTAGGCTTCATCCGAGGGATGCAGGGGTGGTTCAACATACGAAAATCAATAAATGTAATAAACCATATTAACAGAAGCAAAGACAAAAAACACTTGATCATCTCAATAGATGTAGAAAAAGCCTTTGATAAGATCCAACACCATTTCATGATAAAAGTTCTAAGAAAACTAGGAATACAAGGAAAGTACCTCAACATTATAAAAGCTATATATGACAAACCTACAGCCAGCATTATACTTAACAGAGAAAAACTGAAACCATTCCCTCTAAAGTCAGGAACCAGACAAGGATGCCCACTATCTCCACTCCTATTCAACATAGTACTGGAATTCCTAGCCAGAGCAATTAGGCAAGAAGAAGGAATAAAAGGAATACAAATAGGTAAAGAAACTGTCAAAATATCCCTATTTGCAGACGACATGATGCTATACATTAAAGACCCAAAAAACTCTACTCAGAAGCTTCTAGACATCATCAATAGCTATAGCAAGGTAGCAGGATATAAAATCAACATAGAAAAATCATTAGCATTTCTATACACTAACAATGAGCAAACGGAAAAAGAATGTATGAAAACAATTCCATTTACAATAGCCTCAAAAAAAATCAAATACCTAGGTGTAAACCTAACAAAAGACGTGAAAGACCTCTACAAGGAAAACTACACACTTCTAAAGAGAGAGACTGAGGAAGACTACAGAAAGTGGAGAGATCTCCCATGCTCATGGATTGGTAGAATCAACATAGTAAAAATGTCAATACTCCCAAAAGTAATCTACATGTTTAATGCAATTCCCATCAAAATTCCAGTGACATTCATTAAAGAGATTGAAAAATCTACCGTGAAATTTATATGGAAACACAAGAGGCCACGAATAGCCAAGGCAATACTCAGTCAAAAGAACAATGCAGGAGGTATCACAATACCTGACTTCAAACTATATTACAAAGCATTAACAATAAAAACAGCATGGTACTGGCACAAAAACAGACATGGAGACCAGTGGAACAGAATAGAGGACCCAGACATGAAGCCACACAACTATAACTAACTGACAAAGGAGCTAAAAATATACAATGGAGAAATATCAGCCTCTTCAACAAAAACTGCTGGGAAAACTGGTTAGCACAGTCTGCAATAAACTGAAACTAGATCCATGTATATCACCCTATACCAAGATTAACTCAAAATGGATCAAGGATCTTAATATCAGACCACAAACTCTAAAGTTGATACAGGAAAGAGTAGGAAATACTCTGGAGTTAGTAGGTGTAGGTAAGAACTTTCTCAACGAAACCCCAGCAGCACAGCAACTAAGAGATAGCATAGATAAATGGGACCTCATAAAACTAAAAAGCTTCTGTTCATCAAAAGAAATGGTCTCTAAACTGAAGAGAACACCCATAGACTGGGAGAAAATATTTGCCAGCTACACATCAGACAAAGGACTGATAACCAGAATATACAGGGAACTTAAAAAACTAAATTCTCCCAAAACTAATGAACCAATAAAGAAATGGGCACGTGAACTAAAGAGAACTTTCTCAAAAGAAGCAATTCAAATGGCCAAAAAACACATGAAAAAATGCTCATCATCTCTAGCAATAAAGGAAATGCAAATCAAAACCACACTAAGATTCCACTCACCCCTGTTAGAACAGCCATTATTAGCAACACCACCAACAACAGGTGTTGGCGAGGATGCGGGGAAAAAGGAACCCTCTTACACTGTTGGTGGGGATGTAGACTAGTACAACCACTCTGGAAAAAAATTTGGAGGCTACGTAAAAAGCTACACATTGATCTACCATTTGATCCAGCAATACCACTCTTGGGGATATACCCAAAAGACTGTGACACAGGTTACTCCAGAGGCACCTGCACACCCATGTTTATTGCGGCACTATTCACAATAGCCAAGTTATGGAAACAGCCAAGATGCCCCACCACCGACAAATAGATTAAGAAAATGTGGTATCTATACACAGTGGAATTTTATGCAGCCATGAAGAAGAACGAAATGTTATCATTTGCTGGTAAATGGATGGAATTGGAGAACATCATTCTGAGTGAGGTTAGCCTGGCCCAAAAGACCAAAAATCATATGTTCTCCCTCATATGTGGACATTAGGTCAAGGGCAAACACAACAATGGGATTGGACTTTGAGCACATGATAAAAGCGAGAGCACACAAGGGAGGGGTGAGGATAGGTAAGACACCTAAAAAACTAGCTAGCATTTGTTGCCCTTAATGCAGAGAAACTAAAGCAGATACCTTAAAGCAACTGAGGCCAATAGGAAAAGGGGAACAGGTACTAGAGAAAAGGTGAGATCAAAAAGAATTAACCTAGAAGGTAACACACACACACAGGATATTAATGTGAGTCAACTCCCTGTATAGCTATCCTTATCTCAACCAGCAAAAACGCTTGTTCCTTCCTATTATTGCTTATACTCTCTCTACAACAAAATTAGAAATAAGGGCAAAATAGTTTCTGCTGGGAATTGAGGGGGGCAGGAGGGAGAGGAAGGGGGCAGAGTGGGTGGTAAGGGCGGGGGTGGAGGCAGGGGGGAGAAATGACCCAAGCCTTGTATGCACATATGAATAATAAAAAAAAAAGAGGATGGGCTCTGCAGAGAAGGAAGCTCCTGAACCCACTAAAACTTTAGGCTCGAGTTCAAGTTTTGATCTCTCATTCAGTTCACAGAGGTTCCTTACTCTTCTTCGAACAAGAGCTATCTTCTTAACTATATTCTAGGCATATATATTTAAAATATTTTAATGGGTTCTTAGCCATAAGACTATTTTGCAGCCTACCTACTATTTTACTTACCGTTATGGTTTGAATCTGAAGTGTCCCCTGAATTCTCATGTGTTAGAGGCTTGGTTGCTAACTGATGGGTTTTTAGAAAGTGATTGGACTGTGAGGATTTTGACCTAATCAACAAATACATCTCTTGATGGATTCATATGATAGCATTACTGGTGATGGAAGGTAGGAGGTTAGAGGATACCCTGGAAAGATATACCTTGTCCCCTGCCACTTCCCGGCTGCCATGAGCTGTGCTGCTCTGATCTGCCATGATGTTCTGTCTCACAACAGCCCCCAAAATGATGGAGCCAGGTGACTATGTAATGTAACCTCAGAAACTGTAGCCAAAATAAATTCTTTCTCCTTTAAAAGAAAAAAAAAAAAGCACAATATATACTTACTTGAAATACCAAGGCAAAACCCCCTTGAATAATCAATATACACTTAAAATATTAAGGACAGGAAGGTAAAAATAGATCCTGTCCAGGGGGTGGGTATCAGTTGGAGGGTTAACAAAGAGAGTGAAACAGGGTGAATATGAATGTATATTATTTGTATATGAATTTGTTATATGTTATATGAAAACAAAACAATGAAACTTGTTCAAATGGTTCTATGGGGGTAAGAAAATGAAGACGAATGACAGAGGGGGTGAATCTAATTAAGATTCATTGTAAGTACATATGCAAATGTCATAATTTATGCCCCCCTGTATTAGTATTATATGCAAATTAAAAAAGAAAGTACCATTTTATGGCCAGCCAAGACAGCCACCTGGTAAGAGCAACAGACAAAGTCAGTAAGTACAGAGAGAAAAAAAATGACACTAGAAACTGCCCAGGGCTTAATAACTTTCCAGTTTCAGTTCTTGGACTGTGCAACTTATATACTAATTTTCCCTAACACAAACCTATGTTACCCCTTTTTTGATCTCATGATAAAGCGAGAGCACACAGGGAGGTATGAGGATAGGTAAGACACCCAAAAAACTAGATAGTATTTGTTGCCCTCAGTGCAGAGAAACTAAAGCAGATACCTTAAAAACAAGTGAGGCCAACAGAAGAAGGGGACCAGGAACTAAAGAAAAGGTTAGTTAGAGAAGAATTAACTTAGAAGGTAACACACATGTACAGGAAATCAATGCATGTCAACTCCCTGTATAGCTATTCTTATTTCAACTAGCAAAACCCCTTGGTCCTTCCTACTATTGCCTACACTCTCTCTTCAACAAAATTAGAGGTAAGGGCAGAATAATTTCTGCCTGGTAGCGAGGGATAAGGCGGGGGGGGGGGGGAAAGGAGGGGACAGGGGGAAGGGGGGACAAATGACCCAAACAATGTATGCACATATGAATAAAATAAAAATTTAAAAAAAAATAAAAAATAAAAAAATAAACACATAATTTTAAGAGCTCAATACCCACGAAATCTGACTTATTCCCATAGGTAAGTCCTGGGTCTCGGAGTCTGACAAACATACATATTCAAAATCTGACTCCACTATTCATATTGTCAAACATTTACAAACTACTTAATTTCTCTTTATCCTCTTATTTCTCCTCTGTACAAGGAGGCGAATAAAATTGCCTACCACGTATAGTTATGAAGAAGATTAAATTTAAAATGCATACACAGTGAGCACAGAAAAATATTTTGCAAATATGAATGAACAAATTAATACAATATGAAGGAGGCATAAGTAGATTTCACCCATACTATATTTATAAGTTTAACACGTTTTGGGGACTACCAGATATTTATAAAGGTTAAGATTGCCCAATAGTGTTAGAATTCCATTTCAGATATTCTGAAACAAAACAGGTAACACAGACATGGGGAGAAAAACCATAACCTCCTTACTGACAATGTAAGTAGAAACTCTCACAAAGGATGCCTGTCATCAAAATAACATATCTAAAGTCTGATTGTGAGTCACTTAAAGCAGATGGATTCTTAATAAACAACTGCAGGTCATCCTGTCTTGAAAATAATGCTAAAATAGTTTCGTATAATGTTTCAGAGGAAAAAATACACAATAAGAAGTTGTTATTCCCACTAACTAAAAAAGGGTTACAAATTTATTATACATAATTTAGCTATTTGTAAGGAGTCTCAATACTGGAAGCAAATTGTAATTAATTTTATTTTTTTTTTCAATTCCCATTTATTTTTGGCTCTTGGGGCAATGTCATCTTTTCAATATGCAAAAAAGCAAGTTCAACACAAAATAGACATCTGAAGTGTAGAACAGGACAAAAACCAATGATAGGAGAAAAAAAGGCAATAGTAAAAAGATGTCACAAAAAAGATGGGAGTGTCTTGTTGCCTCTTCTCTGGGGAGTGACCCAAGGATGAACCCATCCCAATCCAACGCAATTTATTTAATGCAACACACCTTTCCACATCAGGGATGTTATCCCTTTTTCCTCAAATGAAAGTGGGATGAGGGTGTTTTAGAGGTTTAGGGACCAAGGCAGGCCTCCCTCCACTTCTCGGATTAAGGGAAAGGAGGAAATGTTTGACGACGTAAAGACCAGGGAGGGATCCCACTTGATAAAGTGGGCAAACCACCAAAGGCAGGTGAGAGCTCAGGACAGTTGAGAAGGAGACTGCAAATGGAGATAATACTGTTAACCTCTCCTGAAGCTGAGTGGGGAAAATACCTGGAAACAATAGTTTTAAAAGTCTTGATTTCCCTCCCCCAACTGTCCTAGAATGGAAAATCCCACCCCCTTGTTTCCTTAGAGACCTTTGCCTTCTATCTCTTCCCTTTGTCTACTTCTTGGGCTTAGGATGGTGACCACTGTCTAGTTTTCAGCACCTGGCTGGTTCTAAATGGGATCTAGATGAGACCCAGCTTCTTGGAGATTTTGAAAACAGAAAAATATTAACTGGACAGATATTGAGAAGTGGGTACCAGAACAAAAAAGAGAGTAACTCAGAATGGCATAAATCTAGATTTGCCAGAGTAGAAAGAGAGAGGAGACATTCAACAAACAAATATTTATTGAGTGCCTACTATGTGACAGGCACTGTTCTACATGCCCCCAAAAAGAAAAAAAAAAAGACAGGCAGCAGAAACATATTCTGAAGGAAAGGGGCAGATGAAGAAGGCTGAGGGAACTGAGGAGCCTGAGATATTCGGGGGACTCTGCCTTAGGCTCCTCTTCAGCCTCCTCACCGAAATCTTCTTCCTCTTCTGTGGTGGCATTCTGGTACTGCTGATACTCAGAGACGAGGTCATTCATGTTGCTCTCGGCCTCGGTGAACTCCATCTTGTCCATGCCTTCACCTGTGTACCAGAGGAGGAAGGCCTTCCGGCGGAACATGACAGAGAACTGCTCTGAGATGCGCTTGAAGAGCTCCTGGATGGCTGTGCTGTTGCCAATGAAGGTGACTGCCATCTTGAGACCACAAGGTGAGATGTCGCAGAAAGCTGTCTTGACGTTGTTGGGGATCCACTCCATGAAGTAGCTGCTGTTCTTGTTCTGCACATTGAGCATCTGCTCATCCACCTCCTTCATAGACATCCGCCCACGGAAGACAGCAGCCACAGTGAGGTACCGGCCGTGGCGGGGGTCACAGGCAGCCATCATGTTCTTGGCATCGAAGACCTGCTGGGTGAGTTCAGGCACAGTGAGAGCCCGATACTGCTGGCTTCCACGGCTGGTGAGAGGGGCGAAGCCAGGCATGAAAAAGTGGAGGCGTGGGAAGGGCACCATGTTGACTGCCAGCTTGCGGAGGTCAGCATTGAGCTGGCCAGGGAAGCGGAGGCAGGTGGTGACACCGCTCATAGTGGCTGAGACGAGATGGTTTAGATCCCCGTAGGTTGGTGTGGTCAGCTTGAGGGTGCGGAAGCAGATGTCATAAAGGGCCTCATTGTCAATGCAGTAGGTCTCATCAGTGTTCTCTACCAACTGATGGACAGAGAGGGTGGCATTATAGGGCTCAACCACGGTGACAGACACTGGGTGACGGCACTACACTGAAGGTGTTCATGATTCGGTCAGGATACTCTTCATGGATCTTGCTAATGAGGAGGGTGCCCATTCCGGAGCCTGTGCCCCCACCCAATGAGTGGGTCAGCTGGAAGCCTTGCAGGCAGTCACAGCTCTCTGCCTCTTTACGCACAACATCCAGGACTGAGTCAACCAGCTCAGCCCCTTCTGTATAGTGGCCCTTTGCCCAGTTGTTGCCTGCCCCAGACTGACCAAAAACAAAGTTGTCTGGTCTGAAAATCTGACCAAAAGGACCTGAGCAAACAGAGTCCATGGTTCCAGATTCTAGATCCACCAAGATGGCACGAGGAACATATTCACCACCTGTGGCTTCATTGTAGTACACAGAAATGCGGTCCAGCTGTAGGTCGCTGTCTCCGTGGTAGGTACCTGTAGGGTCAATGCTGTGTTCATCGCTGGTCACTTCCCAGAACTTGGCACCGATCTGGTTGCTACACTGACCGGCCTGGATGTGCACTATTTCCCTCATGGTTAAAAATTTATTTTAATTTTTTTTTTTTGCTTGCCCTAAGGTATGTACGGGGCAAGGTATCTAAGGTTTTTTTTTTCTGTGCCGGTGTCGGGCTGAAAGGATGGGACGCGCCCCGGAGGCTGGAGCAGCGAGACCCGCACGTGATGGCAGGAAGATTCTGAGAGGCAGAAGATAGTGGAGGGCGAAGGAGGGAAGGCGAACAGGGCTTGTAATTAATTTTGATATTTAAGTTCTTCACTACTGTGCTAACCTGGATGTTTTGTAAAAACACATTGATTCCCAAACTCTTAATGAGATAACATGCCAATAAAGCATGAATCGTCAATGTTTCTCCATCCTAAAACTGTTAAACAGCATGGTGTTGAGAGCACAGACCTGGTCTTCAGACTATAAAGATACCCTAAATCTACTTGTTGTTATGACCTTAATAACCTCTGTGATTTAGTTTCATCAAAAATGATAGCAGCTGCCAAATATTTATAAGGATTAAGTGATTTATCTTATATGAAGTATAAAAAAAAAAAACAGTGCTTGGCAATGCTGGAGGTATCACAATACCTGACTTCAAACTGTACTACAGAACCATAACAACAAAAACAACATGGTACAGGCACAAAAACAGATATGAAGACAAGTGGAACAGAATAAAGGACCCGGATATGAATCCATGAAGCTGTGTCCACCTAATTTTTGACAAAGGTGCCAAAACCATACAATAGAGAAAAGCCTCTTCAACAAATGTTGCTGGGAAAACTGGTTATCTGCCTGCAGAAAACTGAAACTAGATGCATGTTTGTCACCCTGCACAAGTATCAACTCAAAGTAGATTAAGGACCTTACTGTCAGATCTAAAACCTTGAAGCTAGTACAGGAAAGAACTGGAAATACACTGGAAACAACAGGCACAGGCAAGGACTTCTTCAGTATAACTCAAGCTGCTCAACAACTAAGAGAAACTACATGAAATTAAAAAGCTTCTCCACAACAAAAGAAATGGTCTCTAAATTGAAGAGGCCACCCACAGAGTGGGAGAAAATCTTTGCTAGCTATACATCAGACAAGGGACTGATAACCAGAATATACAGGGAGCTCAAAAACAAAACTTTCAAAAAAATTAACGACCCAATAAAGAAGTGAACAACTGAACTGAACTTTTTAAAAGGAAGAAGTCCAAAGGGCTAAAAAACACATGAAAAAATGCTTACCATCCCTGGCCATAAAGGAAATGCTAATCAAAACCACACTAAGATTCCATTTCACTCCTGTTAGAGTAGCCACCATCAAGAACACCAACAACAAATGTTGGCTAGGATGTGTTGAAAAAGGAACCTATACCCACTATTGATGGGTATGTAAGCTAGTACACCACTATGGAAAACAATATGGAGACTCCTTAAAAAACTAGAAATAGATCTGTCATATGATCTAGCAATACCACTCCTAGGGATATACCTGAAAGAATATAAGTCAGGTGACTACAAAGGCACCTGCACACCTATGTTTAATGTAGCACTATTCACAATTGCTAAGCTATGGAAACGGCCAAGATGCTCCGCTACTGACAAATGGATTAAGAAAATGTGGTATTTATACACAATGGAATTTTACTCATCCACAAAGAAGAATGAAATTTTGTCATTCACAGGTAAATAGTTGGAACTGGAGAAAATCATCTTAAGTAAATAAATAATATAAGCCACATGTTCTACCTCATGTGCAGATTATAGACCTAAAACAAATGCAGCAATATTATGGAACAGGGGTCACAATAAGGGGAGGCTGAACATGGGAGGGATAGGGCACAGGAAGGACACCAAAAACTTGAATGTGGTTGATGTGCTCACTATACAGGAATGAAAACAGAAATCTTAAACTGACAGGGGCCACCATGGAAAGTGGACTAGGGAGGAGCAAAGAGGACTAGAGGAGATGAACCATTTGGGGCTGTAATACATATGTGCATGGAAACAACACAAGGAAATTCCCTGTGTAGCTATCTTTATTTCAGACTAGTAAAAATATCATGTTTCTCTTTTTATCTTGCATGTTTTTTCTTCTACAAAATTGGAGTACAGAAGGAGGGTGGAACAGGTTCTGTGGGGGTGGGAGAGGGTGTTGGCACCAGTGGGGGTGGGGGGAGATGGTGAGGAAAGGGGTAAGAGGATGAATATGGCACAAATAATGTATATACATTATGTAAATGCAAAAATGATACCTGTTGAAACTGTTCCAGGAATTGGGGGAAGGAGGAATGAAGGAGAGGAGTTAGAGGGGGTGAATTCAAGTATGATATATTTGATACATTGTAAGAACCTTTGTAAATCTTACACTGTATCCCCATCCAACACAACAATAAAAAAATAAAATTTAATTTAAAAAAATGTTTTAAATAAAAACAGAGTTTGGTAAAGACAATAACGTCAACTATTTAAATTTTACAATGCTGCAGCTGTTTTTTAAAACTATAGAGTTAAATTATTACCTTGACTTGCAGACTCTCATTTTTTAAAATGAGTAAAGATAATTTGAGGTAATACATTATACTAGCTAAACATCAGTGATCTAAGATTTAAATCAACAAACAACAACAATATCAAATCTTGACTGAGATCTACCTCTCAAGAATGTTATAATTGGTATAGGGACTAGTGCTAAGTCAGTCCTTATTGTAAAAACTTTGATCTTACCAACAAAGATGGATGATAAAACACAAACAAGTACAGGCAAATTGGAATATGTTTTCACAAAAGTAACAGAGAAAAAAAGGTAAATTGTTGAAAACCCCAAAAAAATTCTTCAGTCCCTAAATTCAAATATTTAAATTCTGTTAATGAAAACCTCAAAACTGATTTAGACAGTTTTTATACTTTAACACAAGCATAACTTTATACTTTTTCCCTACCTCCTACTACTATAACTCTTTAAACTATTGCTATCATACCAGTTCAGTCCTTAATCCAATTCCTGGGGCTACCAACATCCAATCCCTAGTTTTCACATAATAAAATCCACCAAAATGACTTCGTTAGGATTCTATTCTCAGGAGAGCTCAGAGTCCAGCAGGCCTCACAGTTACTGTCAACACCATTAAAACTACACCATAGCCTTTTATGCAGTAGCCAGAGACTTAACCATCACTTATAATACTGATTCAATCTACTGATCAGTGAACAGATGACAGATGATTCAAGCAACCAATTTACAAATAAACGTGTAAAACAGTTTTCTTTAGTTTCAGTCTCTCAATGACTACTCCTCAAGATTACTGATTCTAATCCAAAAATCTCTAAAAAAAAAAAATTAATAATGATTCTGTCAGTTCACTATCAGCCCCCCACAAAAGGTACAGTACTGTAATTCAAAACACCACCAAAATAACAGTCCAAATACCTAGACAAATGACTTATCTTCCATATTCTCATTTGGGAATAAAAGGTAAAAATTACCTCACCAACTTATAAAGATAATAAAGAGAGCTTAATTTTACAAATTCAGACAAAAAATGGTTCAATTTAGATTTTTCTACATTACCATGGGTTTACCAGGGTGTTAAATGCATTTTTGACTTACAGTGTTTTTTACTTCTAATAGGTTTATTATGCTATAACCCCATCAGAAGTTGAAAGGCATCTGTATATGTAAAACTATTACTATCAAAATAGTCCCCCATTTTCTGCAATTTTGCTTTCCATGATTTTATTATCCATGGTCAACCACCATCTGAAAACATTAAATGGAAAATTACAGAAATAATCAACTTATAAGTTTTAAATCGCATGCACCTAAGTAGCATGAAACATTATACAATCCTTCTCATTCTTGCCCAGGATAGGAACCCCACTGTTCCCAATATCCACACTATATGCAATGCCTACCCACTAGTCACTGCGGAGCCATCTCAGTTATCAGACTGATTCTCTGGGTATCAGTATTATAGTGCTTGTGTTCAAGTAACCCTATTTTAATTGATAAATGGACCCACGGCAGAAGAGTAGTGATACTATCAGTAAAGGTATGCCAAAGAGAAGTCATAAAGTGCTCCTTTTAATAAAATGGTAAAAAATCTCAACCTAAGGGAGGGCGTAAAATTGCATGGTTGCTAAAATCTGCAAAAAGTGATTGCTGTTAATCAATTACAGTGTTCAACTTCCCTGGTTATAAAAGAGATGCAAATCAAAACAACAGATTTCATCTCACCCCAGTTAGAATGGTCATAATCAAGGGTAGTAACAACAACAAATGTTTATGAGGATGTGGTGAAACAGAAACCCTTATACACTGCTGGTGGGAATGCAAATTATTACAACCGCCATGGAAAGCAGTATGGTGATTCCTCAAAAAACTAGAGACTTCAGAACTGTCATATGATCCAGTGATACTGCTCCTGGGCATCTATCCAAAAAGAACGTAAGACAGGATACAGCAGAAACACCTGTACACAGATGTTCATTGCAGCTATATCACAACAGCCAAGCTCTGGAAGCAACCCAGATGCCCTACAACTAATGAATGGATCAAGAAACTGTGGTATATATACACAATGGAGTATTACTCAGCCACAAGGAATAATGACATGTGATTTGAAGGTAAATGGATACAACTGGAGGATATCATGTTGAGTGAAGTTAGCCAGGATCAGAAACAAAAAAGCTGCATGT
This sequence comes from Castor canadensis, assembly GCF_047511655.1. NCBI lineage: Eukaryota > Metazoa > Chordata > Mammalia > Rodentia > Castoridae > Castor > Castor canadensis. The sequence continues at coordinate 134,270,713 of NC_133394.1, forward strand.
TTTCTCTCATATGTGGAAGACAGATCCAAAGATAAACATATACACAAAAACAAGCATGATCATATACAAACTCAGAAGTAGAACATGTTTCTAACAGTGGAACTACTCTATGGAACTCAAGGAAAGAGGGAAAGGAAAATAAAATGATAGAACATCAGTAATATCACATAAGTAGAGGATATAAAGTGTACTGAAAGCTACTGAAAAAGAGGGGATGGTAAAGGGGTAAGGGAGAGCAAAAAAAGGGATTAAACAGCACAAAGTAAAGCACACCCACAGTGGGCATCCATTCAGATATCCCTTTGAACTTAAATATTAATAATGAAAACCAGGACTGTAAAATAGGCACAGTATGTGTGGTGGGGGGGTGTACTTTTGGGAGGGGGGAGGATAAAGGAAAGAGATTAAGGTGACAGTATATGGTTAATGGGCCTCATATACCTATATGGAACAGAACTAAAAAACCTACTGCAATTGCTTGGGGTGGGTGGGAAGGGGGCTGATGGGGAGAGATGATGGGGGAAATGTAAATAATGTACAATATAAAAGTTTGATTAGAATTGTCACTTCGAATCCCCCCACCCCGTATAGTGAATATATTCTAATAAAAAACTTTATTTAAAAAAATGCTAATACAAGCCCAAAAGTCATCCAAGTCACAGAAGTGAGATTTGTTTAGTTGAGGTGCTAGGAGAAATAACAACCCTCTCAGTCTCTGTAGGGAATATAAATTTCTGTAAATAAGCATCCAAAGGAGGAAGAAAATAAATAAAAGGTAAAAATTCTCAACCTAAGCAGGGGAGTGGTAAAATTGCATGGCTGCTAAAATCTGCAGAAATTGATTGTTGTTAATCTATTACTGTGTTATATTTATAAATTAAATTTTATCATAGGCATGCATGAGTAGGAAAATATAGTGTACAGAATTCAGTACTATCTGTAGCTTCAGCAATCTACTGGAGGTCTTGGTACATATCCCCTGCAGAAAAGGGCAGGAGGAACTACTATATTAGGGGTAGAACAAGTAGGTACCATGGCAACTAGACATATACCAAAGTCTAGATTTGGCCATATGATCCTATCAAAATCTACCATTAGGCTTTTGCCTGAGATTACAGAACTCTATAAATATACCTACCTGACTGCCTTTCTGTCATACAAGAATTTATGTAGAATAATATCCATGCAAATCATATGTTAATATTAAATCCAATAAACATAAAATCAGTAATATGAATCATTTGGAATTCATATTAATGTGATATTTAAGGACAGGTTAAGTATTTAAAATTTAACAAATAAAAGATCTCTGTCTTCTGTATTAGTAAGTAAGAAATTACATTTCCAATAAAGATGAAGTATATACCACCACGCCCCGTCTAAAACAATGTTAATACTAGGCAAGCTATATAAACAACAGTTTTAAAGACAATGAACATGAAGCAACGAAGGACAGTGATTCCTGAAAGACAAGAAACATATGCGTCTAAGATTGTCCAAATTAGTTCTCAGACAGAATTGCCAGGCCAAGGTATAGGAAGAAAAAACCTAGCAATGTCAAGCAGTTTCTCTGAGTTGAAGAGATGGAAATAGGAGGGGAAAACAAAGGTGCAAGAGACAACACAGAAGAGAAAAGTGAGCTACATAAAGACAGAGAGCCTAGATATCTAAAATATTTTTATAAAAACAATCAAAAAGAAAAATTTTAAAGTAATTCCTAAAAATCACAAGTGAAATGAAATGAACCTGTGTGTCTAATTATGGTACAACCATAGTTAAAAACTATCGAAACTGACTTTTAGTCTTGCGTGCCTAGAACTGAAAGAGAAAGATTTAAAGTATTTTCAGTAATTAGATCACTGGCATTAACATTCTGTTGTTATCCTGAGACTGTGCATATTGTGAGATAATAAATCAAATAGGTAATTAAGCTGGTACTGTTAGGAAGCAGTATTTTCAATGTGGCTGTAGGAAGATACAAGGATCAAGACCAATAAAGTTAAATTAAAAACATGTGGTAATAAACCTGAATCATAACGATCACAGTGAATTAATAGTGCATATTATCTTTTTTAAAAAATCAGTAACAATAAAATATTTCTAAGCCCTTCTACAGAAACAATAATAACCCAGTACTGTTATCACCAGGACTATGGTCTGTCAGATATTGTTTCCCATTAAAAGACATCAAAGCTCCACATAAAAGAGCCTGAGGAAAATAGAATTCTGGGACCAGAAATGTAAAGCTGAACATAGAACATCTTGTCACAACAGAAAGCAAGAAACTTATCCGACTATTGAAGTTGGTTCAGAAGGATCCAAGTACAAGTCTAAAGAAGGTTCCACTGTCCCAAAACGGGACACTTTAAATAACAAAAAATAACATAAGCTCATTTAAATCCATGATTTCACAAGCGTCACACACACACACACACACACACACACACACACACACACACACCCTCTTCCGTGCCCTTTGTAGGAGTCTGAGAAAGTATTTAATTATTCTGAAAATCCATAAGGAGGAAAAAGTAAACCATTTATTCTGCTTTTCCCATACAAAGATACAAGTAATTGGTATACTGAAATTTAGAGTAAATTTTGAATAGGTAACTATCCTAACTAATAAGAAAATAATAATTAAATGCTGGCATTTTGAAATCTTTAGTAAGCCAATGGATCTGGGCACTGATCAAGCATGGCAAATGAGAACATAAAACGTCAAAAATAATGCCAAAGATTTGGCCATCTCAAGGATGCAGCTATTTAAACATAATACCATTTTAAGAAACAAAGAAAATAGACAAGGAGTGAAGCAGAATATTAGGGCTCGATTTTGTACACTTAAGATGATTATTATATGTCCAAATGGAGATTCTGATGCAAGTAAATACAGGAAGTCAGAGTTCTGAATTCCAGTGAATAGAGTTGAAACTAGTCAAGATCACCAAGGGGATGAATATAAATAGGCAAATAGGTATAAGGACAGGGAAATAAAAAGGAAATGAGCAAAAAAAGTGAAAAGAACCAACCAGTATAGAATTTAGAGTAAGCAGAGTACAGTTTCCTGAAAGCCAAGTGGGAGGGAAAAAAAGTGCTTTAAAAGAGAAGAAGCTTGTTTAACAACATGCTGGGAAGTGATGTGAAGACGGAAAACTCACCAAACAACAACAGTCTGGACAGAGGAATAAAGACCAAAAGCCTAGGCAAGTTCAAGAATAAAACAAGAAGAAAGAAATTAATATACAAGTTCTTTTGATTTTGTTGTAATCAAAAGAGAAAGGAATGGGGACAATTGCCAAAAGGAAAAAATAGTCAGAAGGAGAAGTTTTTACTTTTTTTATATTTGAATGCAGAAAAAATTAATAGCAAGTTTCAAATGGATGGTAAAGTTCCAGTAAAAAAAAATGGAAAATACAATTGTTAAAGAAAATTTCTAAATAAATTTCCCCAGCGTAGGACAGGAGATGAGATCAAGAACACAGGCAAAAAAATTCACATTGCAAGGAGCACCAACACTGAATCCGCAGTAACAGGAGAAAAGGAGTTTACAGACACAAATGTAAATTTGCTATACCACTCTGACACTGAGACCAAAAAAGAAAAAAGAAAAACCTTTCCCTACCCCAATCCTAACATCTTTGGTTAGGATTAGATCACTGGCAGATTTTAAAACTACCACAAAGCATGGGAAATAAACTAGGAATTTATTGTTTTCTAGGAAAGAAAATAATAGTTTATAAAATATTAAGATCAAAATGTTCTGCATCTCAATTAGGGTGGTAGATATATGTGCTTGTGGACATCTTACAAAATTTATCAAATTGTACACCTTAACCTCTGTGTTATGATGTATGTAAGTTATGCCTCAAAAAAAACCTAAGTTAAGTCACCAAGAATTTGAAGAAATTCATTATCTTATACAGACAGAACTTAATCCATCAAAAAGATACTACTTACTTCTAAATATACTTGGGTCTTTAAGAAAGCCAACCATTAAGAGATCCCAACTTGCCACACAGTATAATTTTTAAGTATTTTTATCATTTGTTGGTTTTTCATGGAAGAAAACAGAATAAGGAAGTTTAAAATACTTCTATCATTGAAGTTAGGGATAGTAACTACAATCCACTTCTTTGAATTTGAAAGTCCTTTATCAATATTTAGGGAACGATGGCTTCTTAGGCTCCTAGTTGTAGCCTACAGAAAGAATTTAATTTCCCTGAATCAGCACTTATGTACTATGTAATTCATGTGTGAAGAGTGAACTTACTAAAGGAGATACAAGTGGAATATGGTCAAGCTAAAACCAGCCAACACCATGAGGTAAAACAAAGAATTACTTTGTCTTGGAAGAAGAAAATACAGAAAAGCAGGGAAAGCTTTACATGGAGGTTCTACTTAAACTAAATCTTAAAACTAAAATTAATCTTACAAGATGCCTATAATTTAACAAGCAAAATTAAACAGGAAGAGACACAGAAATCATGACTAAAATGACTGTACAGAAGAATATAGGATGTGTATAAGAAGCTAGTTGTTAACAGTTCATCTTGGTTAAGGTAAAGAGAACTGAAAAGGCTGCATAGTAAACGATAATGGCTAGAAAAACCGACTATGACTACACTATAAAAGACCATGAATGCCAACCTAAGAAGTCTAGACTATGTTTAGTAGACTACGGCATTGGTTCTCGGTGCGTGGCCAGAATAGTAGTATCAGTATGGCCAGGGAACTTGTTCCAACAGCAAATAATATTGAGTTTCATCACAGAGCTACTAGATCAGAAACTCTGAAGGTGGGCTCAACTTTACATGTTGTAACAAGTCCTCCAGCAACTTTTGACACTCACCAAAGTTTAAGCCAACTGGACTGTAAAGAGTCAACATAAGCTTCTAAGTACAGGAAAGAGCAACAAAATATCATGGTCTAAAACTTTTTTTTAATTGAGCAATAATGGTCAAAAAGGATTTAATAGGAAGAAAAGACTAGCAAAGGCAAGACCAGTTAGAAATCAAATAACAATAGAACTCAACAACTCAGAGGAAGGCAAAGATCAGACTGCAGCACTGAGCCCAATTTATAGGTAAAATAGAGATACCATCAATAAACAGCCTTTTTTTTTTTTTTTTAAAGGAAGCCAGTGATTGATTTAGCTAAGACTATCTGGAAAGGAAAACAATGTAATTTGTTAGCATTGAGAACAAGTTAGAGATCTTAGCAGACCAAATGTGAGAGTAAAATTCTGGAGAACTGAACATACATGCAAGTGATAATTAAATCCAAAAGCCATAATAAAACTGCTAGAAAGTGAAAGAAAGGAAAGAGGCCTAAAGAAAAAATTCTATGGAATAAATACACTTAGGTTACAAAAAAAAAAAAAAAAGCAAGAGTAACAACTAAGAAATCAGAGAAGTAGACAAAAGCAAGACCACCACCAACCAAGGTCTTTTCAGTTCTATCATCAACAATCTAACACTCCATACAGATTGAAAGAATTTACTCTGCATAAATTACCACTCTATATTCTTACCCTATTGCCTTTTCTCTACTCTGACTCCACCTCATAAAATGTCCAATCACCTAAACCTATGAAAACTGTACCATTTCACAAGGTCCAACTCACAAGTACTCTACACCAGGCTTTTCCTGACACCCCCTAAACAGATGTGTATTCTCTTCCCTAAAACCCCAGAGCACTACTGCAATTCATTCATATTCCTAGTATACATAATTTGCCATAATGTGCCTTTAATTACACAGAAATGACATTATGTGACTTACCAGACACAAAGCTCATGGGGAGCTGAGCATTTTCATTCTGCTTCTTATCTACTAAAACACCATATATAAAGAGGAACCTCAACACGTTAGATATGTTTTATGTTTAACTGAACAATCAACGAAGTCAGGCATATTTCCCAAGCCTTAGAGGGGGGTAGCAAAAAGAAAATAAAGGAAAAATGAGAACAAAACAAAAATCAAAACATAAAATTCCTATACCTCTCTAATTAAAACTTAAAATTTTAGCATATACTTATATAAAAAATAAATGAATAAAGGTCAATTCACAAGAATTAATGATTAAAGTGAAAGACTTACAAATATTTTTTATCAATTGTTTTAAATGTTTTCAGGATCAAGGCAAAATATTATTTCATTTTTTAAAATATTTTATCAGTTTCAGCCCTCCACGCTGAGATTACTTTAGGCCTCTGGGGTACTATAGAGCAAGTTATCAATATTTAGTAGTGCCAGCCTTCTCCTACTCTAACAAGCATCTGAGATAAGCCAAGTTCAAAGGAGGGAAAGTTTACTTTGGCTCATGGTTTAGGTGGTTTCAATCCATGGTTGATTGATCCTGTGCCTTTGGGCCTATGGTTACACAAGTGGTCCCACATCATGGGAGGGGTATGTGGTAGGGAAGACCTGATCACTTCATGGTGTCTAGAAAGCAAAGAGAAATAAGAAGGGGGCAGAGTCCCAAAATCTCCTTCAAGAGCATGCCCTCAGTGACCTAACTTCCTTCCAGTAGGCTCCAACTCCTAAACGTCCTACCATGCCCCAGTAACACCAAACTGAGAACCAAGCCTTTAACACATGGATTTTAGAAGAACATTCTAGATCCAAAATATACAGGGTTAATAAGTAGGGAAAAAAGTAATCATTAGGACTATGTAAGATGGATTCTGCAAACAAGCTCAAGATGAGATATAAGTATGAGACTCAAACCAAAATATAGGGCCGGACACCTATAGCTCAAGCCTATAAAGCTACTCAGGAAGCAGAGTTCAAGAGGATCGTGGCTCGAAGTCATCCCCTGGCAAATAGTTCACAAGACACTACCTCACAAAAACCCATCACAAAAAGGGGCTGGCAGAGTGACTCAAATGGTAAGCGTGCCAGCCTTGCAATAGTGAGGCCAAATTCAAACCTCAGTGTCACCAAAAAAAAAAAAAAAAAAAATGTACAGAGTATGAAGTCCTAGTGGATGAGCTTCTATCAATATCCAAATACCCAGAGGTCTGAAACTAAGACAGAGGTCATTAACAGAAACACAGTTAAGAATACAGAGACATTCTTTTGATTTCCAGGGCTCAAAACTGGGTATGAGTTAAAAGCAAACACACAAAAATAACAATTTGGAACTGTGTCTAAACATGTCACAGAGAGTAAACAAGAGCTTGGGTAGCTGGGCTTGAATCCCAGTTCTCCTTACACACACTATGTAATATAAGTAACTTCATCTTTCTAAGCCTCAGTCTCCTCATCTATAAAATAGGGAGGCCACTAGTCCTGCCCACCTCAAATGAAGAAGATAAAGGAGGGTGAATATAGTTGATATATTTTCTACACATGTATGAATATGGAACACTGAAAGCTGTTAAAGCCATTTTAAGAATGGGAAAGAGAGAGGGAGGAAATAAACCAACCTGAGGTACCCTTGTACAACTATTATCTACTAATAAAAACATTTTAATTAATTAAAATGTCTTCCAGAAAAAAAAAAACAAGCACTGCAAGATGTAAGGCAGTATAAATTCTTTAAAAGCCATACTAAAATCACATGTGGTAGGGTTATCTGAGGATAAGAACACTTTACATCTCCCTGATGCAGCATAGCATTTTGCCTTTAAAGACCACCCAGACAGTTTTCTAGTCTTCTGAAGGGTATGTCATTAGTGACTGTAGCTCTAAACTACACAAGAAATCCCAGAAGTCTAAACATTGGGATGGATAGTTTCATAGGAAATTTTGTGCTACTTAAAATTCTTCAGACATGAAAACTAGGTTAGTCCCTCCTCTCCCTTCCCTTCCCTCCCTCCTTCTTTTGTGGTGCTGGGAATTGAACCCAGGGTCTCAAGCATGCTAAGGAAGCACTCTACCATTGAACTTCACCCCTACCCTACCATTTTTGTGTGTAAGAACACTTAAGATCTAGTCCTCCCTCAACAAATTTCAAGCTTATTACATGGATTAACTACAGTCACCAGTTGTATGTTAGATTCCAACAACTTACCCCTCTTAGAACTGAAAGTTTGTATGGACTGATATGTGAGATAGATGTATTCATTAGTTTGACTTTGGTAATCACTTCCCAATGTATATATACATCAAGTCATCATGCTGTATACTTTACATAGAATTTTTGTCAATTACACTTCGGTAATTCTGGGGAAATACTTTTTACAAACAAAAAAAAAAAAAAAGAAAATTTGGGAAATCCAAGAAACTTACTACTAACAATACTCTCAAATCAGTGAAAGGGTTGGTGAGTATTATTTTAATGTAAAGAATATTTCCAGCTATATTATTTCTAGAGAATAAAAACATCACAACTTTAGGAGGAAGGAATTTAAAGTTTCGGAGTGTGTTTGTCATGTCACTAGAAAACAAGCTGTACAGTATGAAAAGACGCCAAAATGGTGAACTACACTGAAATAGATACAAGCTCTACTAACAGCAAAAATCTTGGCACAATACTTACATCAATTTAATAACTTAGTGAGGGAACAAGATACAGATAAAGACAAGTACAACAGAATGCAGAGCATGATAAACTTTATGGTGCGTGCAACTACATGGCCCCACTGGACTGACAGGCCTCATATACACCTGTTGTCTTACTATAGTTATTAATATCATTCTTATTGACTCTCAAAAGTATCCCAGTTTGGATGAATTATATCACTGCTCTATCTATAATAAGAATAATATAAAGCTAATAGAATTAATGTTACACTAAGGCAGAACTGCATTTAATTCCTTTGTGAGTTGGGAATAAATGGTTCTGTACACACAATTCAGACATCTTTTAGAAGATGAGACAATATGGGAAGTGTGCTAAACTCTCAAAAAAAATATATTGCATAAATGCAATGCCATGCTGTGATCCTGAAAATGCTCAGCTAAAGAGGGGGAGGAGAGGAGCAGGACTGGCAGTACAGTCAGGCTAGAACTGAAGAAGTCCAGATGCACCATACTGACTCACTGTCCTCCTCCTCTGCCCCCATTCAGTCTGTAACAATGCTGAATGTGAAATGTTTGTTGAGACAAATTAAAAATTAATGGTACAGGAATGAGAAATGATTTTTTAATGAAAATGCATAATTAACATATGGTCTGACGAAGGAAAGATGAAAGAATTTGAGGCAGGGGGTATAAAGATTTACTAGTTGAAGGAGGGCTTGTGGTAACCCCAGAAACAGGAAAATGTACAAAGCTGAATGTTTCAGTGCTCTCTGATGCCATAAAAGAACTTTAGAAGTTTTTTGGATCTTCATAAATATCTCTCATACAATAGGCCATTCCTTCCCAGTTTATTAATAGGTTGCATTTAAGAGCGTGTTTGCCATTTTAAGTACGTCGTTCTATAAAAGCTGAATTGTGGTGTTTAAGTTTGTAGTTCATCAGAAAACCCTACGTCGTCCACATGTAACTGAACTATGAAGTACTAACGGGGCTTGTCAAATGGCCTATGACTTAGGCAGCTTAAAAAACAGAACCTGCTACAATAAATCAGAATCCTGGGTAAAGGTAAGATAGTCTGGTTGGTAAGACACAGCTGGGTAAGAAAAAGCCTTCTGTTTTCTATAGAATTTGCTGTGAGGGACAGGCAGGTATTAGAAATACTCTGGGAGAATCAGTTCTTTCAAATGTCAACAGAAAGATAACTCAACAGCAGTTGGAAAATGAATTGGAAATACAAGAGACAGAAGAGGAAGTCCACTAAATTGGTACTACAATTGTCAAGGTAAGACATAAGAGCCTGGGTACTCAACAAAATAATGCTGAGGCAGGGTTAGGAATTTCACAATTCAAGTTGGAAATACTCTAGGTATAACTATAAAATAATGTGACATTATCTTAAGACCTGTCTCAATAATTTACATAATGGTTCTTAGGCATCAAGATTATAACCATACTAATTCAACAAAAGCAAGGATCCTTCCTTAGAAATATTATACTGATTTATAGCAATCACATATCCTTGGTTTCCTACAGCACACTCAAAGAATTTTTAAGGTGGAATTTGGCAAAAGTAAAATCACAATGTACAGACACAGAAAACAATGTCTTTTGTAAGACCATTACAGTAGTCAAATATAAATACTATATCAGATTATAAAAACTGTTACGAAAGAATGATGCAAAAATATACATTGATTTACTAAAGTACAAAGAGTAAGTCATTTGTTCATAGATCCATTCAAGAGAAAATAAGGCTTGTAAATACAGTATGTACTCCTAAAAGGCAAAGATAGTTTCCAGCTGCTATCAATATCCTAAAGGACTGATCAAATGGCCCTCAAACTTCATTAGACATCAGAATCACTCAGAGAACTTGTTAAAACAGATTGCTGGGTTCCACCCCCAGATTTCTGGCTAAGCAATGTTGGGATAGTACTCAAAATGTTCATTTCTAACATTTTTTTATGTGAAATTAATGCTGCTTGTCCAGGGAACATATTTTGCTTTATTCCTTAGAGCAATTTCTCCAAACTACACCAACTCCTTTTTCATCCACTTCTTTTCTCCCCTGAGGCCCAAGAATTTGTCTGTAATGAACTTTGTCCTTCTACTGTAGGCTAAACACAAAGTATTTGTGTCCCAACCATTTTTCCAACTTGCTTCCAAAACACGTATATAGCCCCATTCATTTTAGATAGCTTAACGTGCAATTAAAATGCAAGTGAACAGAGAAAAAGTAATTATAATGACACACAAATATTTGGTACTTAACACTTTTTGGTGAGTTGGTGAATATAAACTACTTTCAATACCCTAAGAAATTACTTCCACCTACCTGATAGTCTTTCTTCCTACCTAGACTCCTACTTAAAAGGTGTTACAAATATTATTTCTAGGGCCTCTTTAAATCAACTACATACTCACTATCCAAATATTAACAGAAGTTTAAAATGAGAATTTGCAACTAACATGGCCATAGGGACAAATTTATAGGGAAAGGTATTTTTGAAAATAAGGAAATAAAGTTTAATCATGTCTTTCCTTACCAAAATGACACCTACATTTTCTGCCTCACTGATTTCCTGCTTGTTTTTCTAAATTCATATAAATGAGCGAGTTTTGCCATTTCTTTTTAGGTATCACAGATATCAAAGCTAATTTCAGTAACGAAAAGAGAATAGTCATTAATATCAGAAACCATGTGCTTCATGGTTAAGAAATCTGCTGTTTGAGAGGCGGAAATCAGCAGGATCATGGTTTGAGGCCAACCAATGCAAAAAACTTAGTGAGATGCCATCTCATCCAACAAGCCAGGGGTGGTGTTTCATACCTGTAATCCCAGCTACTACACAAGAGGCATAGTTAGGAGGGTAGGGGTCTGAGCTCTGCCCTTAGCAAAAACTTGACACGCTATCCAAAAGACCAACTAAAGCAAAATACGACTACGCATTTGGCTCAAGTGTGCGAGCACTGCCTAGCAAGCCTGAGGCCCTGTTCAAACCCCATTTTAAAAAAAAGGAAGAAAGAATAAGTACAAGCATTAGCAGTGCCCCTGGAACTTGCCTTCAAAAATTCTTGCAGCTGTCTAATGATTATAAAAATGGAATGCAGTTTTTTACATTCTGCCTTTACAATTCATTAGTGCAATGGCTTCCAAGCTGGGCTGTCCATACCCCACATAAGGGTATACAATCTAATCTAGCTGGAAAAGAGGAAATATTAAAATTTATCCTTATATTTAATTTTATCTCTTTTTTAAAATTTATTTTTCTGTTAACACTTTAAGAAGAAATCATGCTAGTTCAATAGTTTGTATGTAAAATAAAATGTGTAACATACAGATGTACGTTACATACACACATACATAAACACATACGTAAAAACTTTTACTAAGGCAAGTACATGGGTTGGAGATGTAGCTCAAGTGTAAGTGGTAGAGCACCTGGCTAGAAAGTGCAAAGCCCTGAGTTCAAGCCCCAATATTGCCAAAACAAAATAAAAAAAAAAAGACAAATATATGACAAAAATTGTTTGGAGAAATATGGGATAGTATAGCTAATTTAGCCTCCAGAAAGTTCTTTTTTTTTTTTTCACTATGAGAGGTGTTAGGTGATTTCACAATAACATTTGAAGCTTTGTATCTGAACTGTAACATCTCTATATTCGCACCCAAATCACTGCATATCCTTCACTTGGCCCTCAACTTGTACTTACTTGTTTGGTGAAGACTTACTTCAATACTGAATACCTAAGAATCTATAGTTTTCATCATCATAGAATAACATTTCTGTTAACTTTCTAATTTTTCCCTTAACATTTATATTTAAATAGGATAAATACAAATTTATATTTAAGTAGGATAAAATGTTTTAATAAGAGCAGATATGAAAAAAGTGAGTAATTCCAGGCTTATTTTTGTTCTCAGTAGGAGCTCTGCAAACTAGAAGAGCTGGCCTATGACCTGCATGTCCCCTACGTTATACACTATATACCTGGAGAACAGAGATCTACCAGATCAGAAGCACTGTCCCTCCAACTCTTCTGTGGTTTCCACTCATGCTGCGCTTTCTTCACTTCAATGGATCATCCCAGCCTTACACTGCTGCTTTCTCAGGTCTCTTCTCACTTCTACCTCTTAAGTACTACTGACTCTTTACAAGTGTCTCAATTCTTTTAGAAAGCATCAATGTGGGTTTTTCCATGAAATGACTGGTCACAGGCATATGAGATGTCTTAAAAGATTCACCTTTACAATGCTAACACGTTGCAGCCTCTCTGGATGCCAGTAGGTACTCAATAAAAGATTGATGAACTAAAATTTATTTCCTTGGGCTTTGTTTTTCTGTTGTTGACAGGTACTCAGGAGTTGCTGTTGCTTAGTTCTAGAGAATGCTCCCAATCCACAATGACTACATGCCCATATTGTATACTTACAGGACCAAGCCATTCCAAAGGTTTGGTTGCCCAATTTTCATTCATTAAATGAACATTTGTTAAATGCTTATTCAGTATTCTATTAAACAATGATAGCCAACATTTATTACCATGAAAATTTTAATAAATGAAATGTAAAAGCAATACACAATGTCAAATTTATCATTTGTTAATTACTTTGACCTTGATCTATCAGACACAAGAGCAAATTTAGTGTCAGTACTAAAATTCACTTGTTAAATTCACTCAAAAAAGAAAACACTAAGTAATGTGTGTATTAGGATCAATTATAGAGTTTTAGAAAAACAAGATATTCAACCAAGCAAACACTAAACCACACAGAGCTTTAAGACACTGGGCTCATAAGACAGTATAAATTAAAAACTTCCTTGTGAAACTGATTTAAGACTTCCCATCCTTTTAAAGATTAAGGATGCATTATCGCCACAGAAAAGCAACACAAACTAGAAATGGAAAACATGAGCTCTGGAGTCAGAGCTCCAGATTCCAAACCCAAGCTCTCTCACTTGCAACCTGGTATCATGCCCATATTGTCTATTATCAGAAAATAAGATAATAATAGTATATTCTTAGTTGATAGGGTTGTTATGAGGAGTCCATAATTTTATACATGTAAAATACTTACATTGTAGACTAGGAAGTGCTCTGTTATTTTAAATTTATTTATTTAAACTCATCTGAGAACTCCTATAGTAGTAACACTAAGCGAATCCAGCCAGCATTTCCCAATTTTGAGCACGTAACTCTTTTTTCTATGAAATACTTTAACATTTTCTACAAACTGTAAGCTTATTACCATTATTTTCCAGAAACAATTATCACCTGCTTTTATTGCACTTAGTTATATTAACTAAAGGAACTAGGAAGCTATGAAAATTTCAGTATATGAGGAATTACCTAAATAATTATAATTTAACAGTCAAAAAGAATTCTGTTTTACCTACTTTCTTCACCTCACTTTCGCCCTGCTGTTTTTTCAGAATGCCAAGTGACCCTTTAGTCAAATAAATTATACTAGTACATGTGTGCATGTAACTAAAGTCATCTTTCACTTTTAATCAGACATAATGTTTTAAAACCCTAAACATATCCTATTAAAAAGATGAACATGAAAAGTTTTATTTCCAAAATGAAGCCTTTTGAAGGAAGTTACATAATTTTACTGCTTTTCTGCTTTATACTTCTGTGACTAAACTTCCTATCAAACAAACATCTTCAATTAATGGAATATAGAAACAAACTATGGTCAGCAGCCTCTAAACTGGCTCTCACAGATCCTCACATCATCTCATTCAAATCCCTATGTAACCACCTACCCTTGAGTGTGGGTTGGACCCAGTATCTCACAGGATAAAACAAAAGTAATGGAACACCGCTTCCAAGATTGGTTACAAAAAGACTGTGACTTCTCTTGATGGCCCTTTTTCCTCTCATAGCTGTTTCTTTACTCTGATGGAAACCCACTGCCATTTTATAAACTGCCCTATGGAGAGACCCATATGGCAGGGAATTGTTGCCTCTAACCAACAGCCAGTGAGGACATGAGAGGCCAAGGGCCACATGAGTAGTTTTTTAGTGCATGCTATGACACAAAAAATTTGAACAAACATTTCAATGCAGCCTAAGAGACCAGGAATCAGAAGATCCACCTAAATGGCACTAGGACTTCTGACCTACAGAAACCAGAAAATGGTAAGCACTAAGTTTTGGGTTACTTGTTACATGGTAACACATAACTAATACAGAAGTTAAAATGTTTGACTTATAAAGCATCAATAAAAGTTACCCACATTTAATCCTTTGGACAAAATACCTTGCATAATTCAAAACAATGATCCATTCTTAAAATTCATCTTCTTTTTGTCTTACCCCTACTTTGCCTTTCTTCATAAGTGACTCTCCTTATCAACAGGTATGTACACAAATAATGACAAAGGTGTTTAGTAGGAAGAATTATCTACTATAAGGAAAACTGAAATACCAAGTTCAGCCAGATTTTTCATAGAAGTTGGTCTTAAAGTTGACTTTATTTAAATATAGACATATATACAGATATCAATATAGACAAAAATCTCAAGACAACCTATAAATACAAAAACTCTACCTTATTTCAAATCACACAATGAAAGGGAAGAATGAATGAATGAATGAATGAGGAAGAAAAATTAGATAAATAAATGAAAAAATATTTTGAAGAAAAAAAATGGAATGATTAAAAAGAGAACACAGTTTTAGAAACTACAATCAAGTTCTCAGTTACAAATTAGATAATCAAAATGTAAATTCCCACTGCCTTGTCTGCTATGTTCAGGAAAATAAAACCACTCATTTCTCTCATTTAAATTATTTATTGATTAAATACTTACACTTTCCAAAATAGCAATATTGATAGAATATGCAAACTTGACTTTATGCAACAGCTCAATCTAAACAGGTCACAGATTCAGTACATCCTGACATCTAATCTTTTTTTAATCTTGGCCCAGAAGTCTATGCCTTCTTTATTACCTTGCTCCTGTTCTGAGACACCCAAATCCTCCAAATTCAGCTTTAATATACATGAAAAATTACCAGATACCTATTCTCTTACTTGTCCAAAGTACTACATGTGGAATACATTTTGTGTCACCTTCTTAAATGTGGCCTACATGACACCCTATATAAAATTACAGACCGCTTCCTCTCCCATCATCTGTCTTCTCTGTTTTTGTTAAGTGTGCTTTCCCACAAGCCCTACCAGAACATCAGTATTTTAAGAAAAATAATCTTTTCTATCAAAGTGTATGTCACCCTCTTAGATTACTTAAAATCCCTCACGCTGCCATCTTAGGTGACTTGTGTTGTTTAAAGGGTTCCTGTTTCTTCTAGATTCTTGTACAGTCCCATTGCCCGTGAAAATTGCCTGCCAAATTATGTGCTCTGACCCATCCCCCTAAGCCTTTCAGCCAATCAGGAAAGACTGTGAACCTTTGACCTGGACAAATCCCAGGCGAGGGTTAGGTACAACTGCATCAGGGATATAAGGAGGAGCCACTGTCAGCCATTTTGTGTTTGCATGTCTGTTCAGCTAGAGTAAGTACGTGCTTGCACCCTTTTGATCAAAAGAAATTGCCTTGTCAAGATTTTCTGCTCTTGTGTGTCTGTTCTCGGCACTGGAGGGTCTTTAATTCCAACAATAGCCTCCTCTCCCATCATCTGCTTCACTGTTTTTGTTAAATGTGCTTTCCCACAAGCCCTACCAGAACATTACTATGAAGGCAAGATTTCATCTGTCTTGTTACTGAACTATACCAAGCACCTATTTGAACATCTGGTATATAGTAGGCCTTCGAATATTAGCTCAAAATCAAATAATCATATGACAAAATATAAAAATAAACAAAGGGTACAAAGAGGAAAAATATATAGTCTTCAACCAGCATTTCCTGATGCTAAATACTTTCCTGAATTAAAAAAAAAAAGTGACACTGAAATCCAAAAATTCACAAGAAATTAAATATTTTAATATTTTTTACTAAAGCTTCTCATTAAATTCATGAAGTTATACTTCCATTGAAGTGTAAATTACACAGCCATGTAAACTTGTCTCATAGCAATAAACTCTGCACATACACATTTAATATCTGAGGACGTTAAAAATTATTACCTAACTTGTGATTCTAGGAACTTTTACGCAATTAAATACTTTTGAAAGGCTGGCAAATTTCTGCAAAAGCAGACTTTAATGCTCTCTCAATCCATATATTATGCACAACTTAACTGTTTTTCCCTTTAGAGGTATTCCTAATATTCAAAGAATGTGAATTTCTGGTATTTTTTCAGATTTAAATCTTTTTGTAGTTGTGGTATGCTGTGGTTTGGATGTTTGTCCCCTCCAAACCTTATGTTATAATTTGGTTGTCATTATGACAGTGTTGGGAAGTGAGACGCTGGGAGGTAATAGGTGAAAGACTATCCTTATGAGGACTAATGATATCATTATAAAAGAACACGGTTTGCCCGTTAGCCTCTGTGCTCTTCCATTTTCCATTATGTAAATACAAAGCATCCCCCCCATAGAAAGAATATAGCATTCAAGAAGCTGTCTCAGAATCAGAATCACTAAATTTACTGGCATCCTGATTTTGGACAGCCCAGCTTCCAGAACTATGAGCCAATAAATTTCTGCTCATTATAAATTATGCAGCTGGTACTCTGTTCTAGCAGCATAAATCAGACTAAGACACAGCTGATATTGCCAGGGCGATGATCAATGGGAAAGCACTTTTCTAGCATATGCATCAACCCTATTTCCAAATAAAGTCACACTTGAAGGTACTGGGGAGTAGGACTTCAACATGTTTTTGGAAGACACATTTGAATCTATAAATTATCCATAGAAAAAAATCTTCCAACTCATAATTTAGAATAAAAATTGAGGAGAGGTGGGTCCAGAAGTGCCACTGAACAGTGAGAGATTTAAAATAAGAGAGGATTTTGCTTTAACCATTCTAAATGTAAAGCAATAGTTTAAAAGTCCTCTTAAAATGTCAGGTAGAAAGCAATACATGTAGATCTGGAATATGGATTGGCTTAAAGACAGAAGAATAAGGAGCAACCTGAACACAGATGAATATTCTCAAAGTAAAAATTTTGTACAGGCAGGTCAGAAACTAATCTTTAAATTATCCATAGGAAAAGAATCTGTATCTTTAAAGAATGTTGTTAAACAGCACAGTTATTAGAGGATGCCACTGCTATGTAACATTAGATAATGTAGGAAACAATGAAATTTAGTATTACATAATCTAGAAAAGAAATATCTCCGATACATAAAAGAAGCTAAATAGGCCTGAAAAATGGCAGGGGGTCTGACTAGAATTAGATGTCACACACACACACACACATACACACACAAATCAATAAACCAACTTCTATGAAAAAAAAGATGGGAATGCAAAAAAACTAAAGACAGTAAGTGCATAAGTAAATTGGTGACCTAGAATGAACCACATCACCTGGTTATCTGTGCAACATATAATTCTTTCCCATAGACTCTGAGCTTAGCCAAATGATTTGCTTTAGCCAATTTGGTACTAGCAAGCATTGGCAAACAGGGACATGATAAGCACTCGCACATGGGAACTTTTGTTTCTTGGAACACTACCACTTGGAAGCCAGCTGTTAGGCTGCAATAAAACTTGAGCTAGACTACTGAATGATGAAAGGTAGAGGAAGAGAGATCATGAAGGACAAGAGGACATCTTAGTACAGCTACAGTAGCTCACAAATGAATTCCAACTACCATAAATGACGTCCACCCATACCTAAGGTAAGAGAACTGCCCAAATGAGCCCAGTCAACCCACAGAATTAGGAGAATCAATAAACTGTAGTCATTAGCACTACAGTTTGTGTTGGTTTATAAAGCAGTCATAGATAACTGATATAAACCAAATAGGATATGTTTGGGAAATCCAGAGTGTGAGACTGTAGATACGTATATAACTGGAAGACCTAAGCCTGGCTGTAGGCCTACCTAGCTATTTGGGAAGCAGAGGTAGGAGGATCTCTTGTGCCCAGGAGTTTGAGGCCAGACTAGGTAACATATCAAGACCCTCATCTCAAAAAAACTGAGAAGTCTTATATACAAATGGACATTAAAACAAAACAAAACCAAAAAACAGAAAAGCAAAGTAAATATGGAGGGTAAAATTGAAGCATAAAAAGAGCCAGACATGGTAGTATATATACCTATAATCCAAGCTACTCAAGCAATGGACATTGGGAGGGTCACATTTTGAGGCCAGCCCAGGCAAAAATTTAGCAAGATCCCAGATCAACAACAAGCCAGGCATCAACAACAATCCTAGCTACATGGGAGGCATAAGTAGGAGGACTGCCATTCAAGGCTAGGCCTGGGCAAAAAATGGGAAATCCTATCTAAAAAATAACAAAAGCTAAAAAGGGCTAGGGGGTGTGGTTCAAATGGTAGAGCTCCTGCCTACCAAGAGTGCGGCCCTGAGTTCAAACCTCGTTATCACCAAAAGAGAAAGAGACAGAGAATAGAAAATAGAAAAGCTAAAGATATTGAAGCTAAAGATATTGAAAGATACTGAATCATATGAAGAATAAAGGAAAATTTTAAGATTACAATCACAGTCATTCTGTTAAAGAAAAAACCAGGGCAAAGGGTTCCACCTACTTCATCGCTTTCATCTACTTCAATCCCACCATCTTTGTCATCATCCATTTGTTTGTGGATTGTCTGAAGAGCTTCCAGACTAAATCTATCTTCTTCTGTGAAGCATGGTGGACTCAGTGACATGCAGGGATCTAGAACAGAACAAACAACAATTACAAACTTGCCATACCAAAATCATAGGCTCTAGTTAGAGAATACAATTTAAAAGAGAAAAACAACAAAGTCAAACTTCAGACTAAGAAGTTTTAAAACATCTAGCAGAGTACATTCTTCACATCAAAAATATATGAACACAACTGCCTAAAATTAAGTACTACAATTTCAGTAACATTAGGCAACCAAAACCAGGAGTTACACCAGGACTGACTTCAAATTGTCTAACATTTCCTTATTTTTAAGCACCTCTTATCCAATCCACTGTATTTACTAATCATTCCTTCCTGGAAGAAAAACAACTTTCTCATATTTAAAAATAAAATACTAAAACTTGCAGAACACAGGTGCCAATTTCATACAATCCAGTTTAATTGAAATGAAAGTCTTACACGAACACTCACTTCCCATTTCACACTTTGCAGTGGGGCATAAGCTGCTTTCCCTTCCACAGTTACACACAGGCACCAGGCAGTAAAGTTGAATATCCAAGCTCTATAGTAACTAACTGGGCAGAATCAAATCAGATGTGATGGCTGAGTAGCTCAAGCAGTAAGAGTGCCTGCCTAGCAAGTGTGAGGCCCTGAGTTCAAACCCCAATGTTGCCCAGGAATTCCACTCTTAAGGATATACCCGAAGGAATCTAAATCAATTTACAACAAAGGCACCTGCACACTCATATTTATTGCAGCATTATTCACAACAGCTAAACTATAGAACAACTAAGATGCCCCACTACTGATGAATGGGACTAAGAAAATGTAGTACTTATATACAATGGAATTGTATTCAGTCACAAAGAAGAATGAAATCTTGTGTGCAGGTAAATGGATGGAACTGGAGAACATCATCTTAAGTGAAGTTAGCCAGGTTCAGAAGTCTAGAAGAAGCCTGATGTTTTCTCTCATATCTGGAATATAGACCTAATACAAATGTAACCATATTATGAAAAACAGGATATGCCAAGGGGAGGGAGATGTAAAAAAAGGAAGTTAAGGTGAACATGATTGATGCATTCTCCATACAAGAATGAATATGGAATTTTTAAACTAGTTGAAACAACCGTAAGAATGGGGCTAAAGTAGAACAAAGAAAAATAGAGGAAATGAACCAAATTGGGCGATAATACATATATACATGGACATGCCACAAGGAAATTCTCTGTTTGGCTATCTTAAGCAAAAATATCACTTCTTTTGCAAAATCAGAAAACGGGAGGGAGGAACAGGTCCTGCCTGGTGGGGGGAGGTTTCAACACCAGTGCAAGGGGAGGGGATGAGGAAAGGGTGTAAGAGGGTGAATATGGTGCAAATGCTTTGTATGTGTGAATGTAAACAGAAAAAGGATACCTGTTGCAACTATGTCTCAAATGGGTGGGGGGGCGGAGATAAGGTGGAGAGGAGAGGGTTAATTCAAGTATGATATACTTGATATACTGTAAGAATCTTTGTAAATGCCACAGTGTACCCCTACCCAACACAACAATAAAAGAAAAGAAAAATAAATAATACATAAAAGGAATCCAAATCACAAGATTCAGTGCTGGGTCAGGAACAAATGGTAATGGGATGGGATGGCACTCAGGCAGGATTATTCTTTCAACAACTATCAAGCATCGTACTCATCCAGAACATCTGCAGATGGAGCAACGTTTCTGGTAAACAGGAGAATTTTGATTTTATTTATTTGTGATGTTGGGGATCAAACCCAGGGCCTGGCACATGGTAGGCAAGCACTTCACCACTGAGCTACATCCCCAGCCCCTGATTTCTTGGTTTTGGAATCCAGTGTATTAATAGAAATGACTTATGCAAGAACGCAGAATTCTCTGTACCCAGGAATGGCCTGCATACACTTCTTCTGTCACATGTATTGGTGGTTCTGTATGTTGCACAAATTGGAGAATGGGATAAAAACAACCGGTCACATACACCAAAAGAAAAAAAAGGCCTAGGACACATCAAAATAATTTGATGTTTACTATGCATATTAAGGAAGGCTTCAAAGAGAAAGTGACATGTGCATTTGTCATTCAAAGATGAACAAGTGTTCCCTAGAAAGACATATATATGCAAGAGCATAAGTTTATAATAATAGTAAAATGATGGAGTGTCTATCATAATATATATAAGAAATTAAGTATTTATACATTTCATTTTGCCTACATAATAGGATTCTCACTTAGATAAATAAGAAAAAAGTGAAGGCTAGATTATAAAGGGATATGCAAATCTGTGTTCTAAAGTGATAGAGGTAACTTGCGGGATGGGGGGAAATAGAGGAGATATTTACTTATTTATTTACATTACCATGTATATCACTATATATTAGTATACATGTATATTATATATATATATATATAATATATAATATAGTTACTATACTATACCTAATAAACGATTTGCCTGACTGACCTTTACATGTAAGCAACTCAATCTCCTGTGGCCTGATGAAAGAGCAACTGGATTTTAGAAACTATGGTTAGAAAAAAAGGACAACAAAAACTCAAGTAGGAAATACAATGAGCTCTGGAACTCAAAAATAATAGAATGTGGCTGGCAGAAAGGTTCTGGCCTCTTCCCTTTTTCCTCCTCTTTTCACTTCCTTCCCGCTCCTACTGGGGGTGGGGGAATGGAGAACATTCAGCAACTACATGCACACAACAAAGAATTGTCCTCCCTAAGCCAAAAGTATTTCATAAAGGCAGGAAGAAAACACCAGCAAGTGTGGGTGGAGTAGCATTAGGATGTGAATCTGTAAGACAGCCTGGGGCTGTCAATGAAGCACAATGAACATCAGTTAAGAAGACTCTGAAAGGGCCACTGATGGTTTTTAAGGAAGACCATACAACAGCGGGGGCTGTAGCTCAAAAGTAGACTTGTTCTTTCCCAAGCTGGGGTGGGGGGAAGAGAAGTGTACCATGATGAAAGATGTCACAGAAAAAAACTTAATTTAAAAAAAAAAACTTAATTTAGTTTTTATTTTGTATAGTACAAACATTTTACTACAGTTAATTTTATTTTTTAATAGAATTTGTTGCAAATGATGAACTTACACTGAACCTACATCATTATCATCCAGAGTCCATAATTCACACTAAAGTTCACTCTTAGTGTTATACAACTTATGGGTTTGGGCAAATTTTTATAACATGTAGCCACCATTATAATATCACATAGTTTCACTATCAGCGAAATCCTTTGTGCTCAGCCTATTCATCCCTCACTCCTACCAACTCCTGGCAGCTGCTTATCTTTCTACTGTTTCCTTTCTACCTTTCTACCAGAATGTCATATAGTTTGAATCATCCTCGTAGCCTTTTGAGTTTGACTTCTTTCAATTAGTAAAATGCCCTTAAGATACTGCCATGATTTTTTTTATGGCTTATTATAAGCTTATTTCTTTTTAGCGCTTTTTAATATTTCTTTGTCTGGATGTACCACAATTTATCCACTCACCTACTTACTAAAGGACATCTTAGCTGCTTCCAAGCTTTGCAATTACAAATAAAGCCGCTACAAAATATCCATGTGCGTGTTTTCACGTGAACATAATTTTCTACCTCTTTCACATAAATACCAAGAAATGAAATTGTTAGGCTATATGGAGACTAATTAGTTTTCTAAGAAACTGCCAAACTGTCTTCTAAAATGGTTGGGCCATTTTGCATTCCTACTAGCAATAAGAGTTCCACAACTTCATCAGTGATGTGGATTTGCTAATAGTACTAACTGGTATGTACCTAACATATTGCATTGTTTTAAGTTGTATTTTCCTGATAACAAATGACAGGGAATATTATTTCATATGTTTATTTACCATCAGTACATCTGCTTTTGTAATGAGGCAGGCTAGCCATAGATTTGGGGACTGTGGCCCGGCCGGTGCCAGAAGGCATGGCTTTTCACAGTGCATTTCAGATCAAAACCCTTTGCTGAAAACATAAATATTGACTGCACCTCATGCATGTAATATAGCTTAAGCGCATGCACAGAGTATATCAAGCCTGTCAATCGCCCTACCCTATCCCACAGAGACCGCCCAGGTTTTTCTGTTTGCCCTTTGAATTTATAAAAGGCCCTTTAAACAAGACCAGCCCACTTCTATCCCACTTGGCTAGGTGCCATCACTGCTTTCACTATGATAACTTTCCATCATTTTTAATCAAAGACCACATTTCCACATCATGCTTGGATTCTTTCCACAGAAGGTAGAAACCTCAGCATCTTCTGACCAGAGTTTCCCAGAGACAGCCTACCCAATAACAGCATATGTTTGCTACCAAACAATGTGTATTATAAACAGTCCAGTTAAGAAAGTACATAATATAAACCACAGAAGATACAGGAAAAAAAAATAAAAGGTGACAACTGAATGCAAGCCTAACATTTCAGGCCTAAAAATTACCTAGAAAAAAAAATTAGATAAAACAAAGGTTCTATTTGGCCGAGCCAAACCAAACAACAGTTACAAAATGCATGACAGTTACAAAGTTTATTCCTCCTGTTGAATAAATATGCCATATTCTCTATGTTGTCATCCTGGTCAATTGACATACGTATGGTATACAGTTTAGAAACCTAAGAAAACCTAAAGAACTTTAAGTGGGGAGAAAATGAAGCTGAAGAGAAGTAAATGCGGCCTTCAGAGCTAGTTTCCCTTCTGTAATACTGTTTTAAGTCAGTGAATTCCATGCGGTAAAGAACTAAGAAGTGGAGCCAGGTGACTCTTTAATCTCAAAGCAATGATGGGCCACTTGCAGCGCACAACATCATATGCTGCCAAGAGCCTGGCTTACCATCCTGGCAGCTGCTTATGACTCTCATGACTAGGATATTCTTAATTACTACCCCTGAAAGAAATTTTTTAAATAAATGTGACTTGTATTTATTACTTCTGCTAATGGCTCAAATCAAATACCACAGCCTAAATACTTTCAAACTTTCTCTGACATCTTCAGGGGCAGTCTTTGGTGTCGAATTTCAATATACCAAACACCTGATTCAAATTCAAAAGGAGAGTCAATAATGTCTTCTTTCTATTCTGATACCCTCTCTACAGTCTCTTATATTCCCAGTACTCTCTTACGCTTCCAGTATCTAGCATACCACAAATACCTAATAGGATTAATAGATATTTCTCAATGTAATAAATAAATAATAAAGACTGTTACATGCTCTTTTGAGAGAAGTGAATTTTAATCTATTACCAGATCCTACTATCTGGTACATAATAGGCCTTCAAAACATGCTAGCATTTACTGAGGACATATCATGCTAGAACACAAATGACAAAGGGAAAGTTGGTGTTAGATTTGTATACACATGCTATACTAGGCTGCTATAAAAATGCAAGCAGAAGACTCTAAAATCACTCAGACTTTCAAAAAGTTCAAAAATTAAAGGAGACAGACCTTACTTATACAGGGCTGAGAAACCATTGCAAATGTATCTAATTATGGTGCAAGAGTTCCCCTAATGAGAAAATAAAGGCTCTCTCTGAAAACCCCTTCTGATTGATGACTGCCTCTAGGAGCTCTGAAACTGTATAATCACTATGTATAAAAGGACCTATTAATTTACCTGAACTCTAGCAAAAAAGGGAAACTGCTAGTTTAAAATTCCTCTGAGAAATTGCTAAGTTTACCTCCTGTACCTTCCTAATATTTTAACTAAAGTATCATATACAACCTCAGTTCTTGGGTTCCTTCCCACTTTCCAAGAGCGCTTTTAAATTTATCACTTCTAACTGTTTCACTTCCATTTATTCCCCCACCACCACAAAATAAGTTCCTGTTAATGTTTTTAAGAGGAGCCAGAAGTAATGCCTCTGCCTCAAAACTCTACTAAGATGTAATTCATTTCCCAGCAAATTCCTCTATCCAAAAAAACCAGAAACATATTCATGGCTAACCAATGTGTTCCTTTAGTGTATGTAAATAAAGGAGTAAGAGCCTTCATACTATATTTATCTCTATATGCACTGACAACTACCTCATTTTTAATATAAGTGCCTAGAAAGCAATAACATATCCTTAGCAATGTAGCATCTGTCATGTGGGAAAAAAGACTATTGAGGAGGTGGAAAAATTAAGCAGGTGTATGCATATCCTTATTTATTGACTCCTGGTTTCCGCAGGATGCTATTTAAAAAATAACAAAACATGTTTTAAACAAAAGAGAATCACAAAAGTAACTTCCAACTTCCTCCAAAATCAGAAAATTCTCATTGGCTGAAAGCAACATCTGAAAGCAAAGGCTGGGATATAGCTTGGTGGTACAGCACTTGCCTAGCATGCACGAGGCCCTGGGTTTGATCCCAGCACCAAGAAAAAAGACAAAAAAAAAAATAATAATAATAAGGGATTGTAAGAAACCAGCTTTTTCAAGATGGTATTTCAGGTCACTAATATTTTGATTAGCCATGTTATATGCACAGAGTATAGAAGAGCTGTAATTATTTTTGTTTTGTGTTGTTTGGAAGGAAGTATAATTCAAACCTACAAACACAATATTGTGAATATACTTAGTGCCACTAAATTTTACATTTACAATGGTCAGTTTTATGTTATGTGTATTTTATCACAAAAACTTTATAAACCTATAACCAAAACCAGTTATAATGAACAAAGACCATCAATTCTGTCCTACCTATAACAACATACTAGGGAAATAAAGAGAAAATTATTGTTATTGTCAAACATTATCTTGCTATGATCCAAGAGCTATTCATTAGGCTGGAGATAGTGCTCAGTGTTGCAGCACTAGTCTAGCCCGGGTTCAATCCCCAGACCAGCAAGAAAACAAAATACAAGAGCAATTTATTGCTTTACTTTTGTCAGTGCAAGAACTTACCACCATGTAAAATAAAACTAGTGTTACAATATCACAGATAAACATTCTAAGGGGACAAAAGGAACATTCATTCTCACCCTGCCCCTTCACTGTATATAATTTTAGAAAGTTATTTGGCCTCTTTAATTTCCTCATTCATAGAATGTTAGATTAAATGAGCTAGCCATATATATACAAAAGTGGGCGGCACATATCTGAAACTCATATTTATTACTACCATCTATAGAAGATGCCCCTAGTAATTAACTAATAAATAGTACAACAGTAGGAATTCAATGCTAAAATCTCATGAAATCCATCAATCTTCCTATTATATTACTGTTACTCTATATATCTTTTGGCTCGTTTCAAAACTAAATATACGCTAAAATACAAAGATAGAGGGAATGCAACACTTACTACATGTTTATTATATAACGCATTAAGTGGGTACTTTACCTGACTATCTAATTCAAGTATTCTCAATAACCCTGCCATGTCAGTGTCATATTTTTTCCCATGAGTAAATTAAGATCCTTATAGGTAAAGTAATTTAGCCAAAGTCAAACAGCTAGTTAGCTGTCTGTTGGAATCCAAAGGACTTCATCTTTTCCTATATCCCACAACCTGTTAAAAGAAAAAGACCTTATGTTTTTTTTTAAATAGTTACAAAAAAAAAAAATTCTCAATGCAAATTCCTAAAGAGGGGTTCCAAAAGCAGATCACTGAAATCACCGCTGAAAATAAGTATATAATCTCCAAAAAGTATTATTTTAAAAAAGAAAAATCTCCTTTAGATGTAACTTTTGCTATGTTTCTATTAGCTTTTTTTGTTTGTTCAAGCAATTATTTTAGAATAAAAACAAACCTACATTTTCAATTGGGAAGTAGAGTCCATTACCTCACCAATTTGCTCTTATCAACAAAAATAGGAATTCTCTGTGTTCTTACTGTTTCACATAACAAAAGCCATACTCCCATCATAGCACAGAAGGGATGAGCAGGACCCGTGCACTGTGTCACTGGCAACAGCAGGAAAATGGGGCCACACCAGAGATTTATACATAATGATTATTTGTAAATCAAATCTTTTTAAACTGAGAAATACTTACACAATTTACATAAAAACAGCCAACCAACCCCTTTTCTCATGAA
Source organism: Castor canadensis (assembly GCF_047511655.1). NCBI lineage: Eukaryota > Metazoa > Chordata > Mammalia > Rodentia > Castoridae > Castor > Castor canadensis. Next base: position 134,297,964 of record NC_133394.1, read on the forward strand.
ACAAACTCAAAAAAAGCAGACAACCAATCACTTGTTTTGTTTTGGTTTGTTTGTTACCAGTAAAGTCTCAAAAAATCCTATCATACTACAAGTTTATAAATTTGGCTTCTAACATACAGGGCTCCTAAGTAATACATAATTACTAACTTTATTGAATTAATTAAAACATCAAAGCAGAAACATTATAATGGTGTCTCTACATTTTAAAGAAAATACCTTCCTAGAATTTTTTTTGGTAGCCTGTTCAAGACAACCAAAAGCAGCAGAGAAATTGGAGATGTCAGAACTGTTAGCATTATAAAGAGCCTTCATGCAAAAAAACACTAAATCAGGCAAAGTATCTGATTAATGGCTTCTAACAAGAATTGACACTGAATTCTGAAGAGCAACTTCATTCTCCAAAATGATCTTTTCTACCTATCCTCTTTCACATCGTTTTTATAGCACATACTCCTAATACCTATTTTTGCTTTAAAATAGTAGGTAAAGAAGGTTCAGTGTTACAGCTTACTGGAGATTCCTCATATATATAGCAAACCTTTTTTATACTTAGTATGTAAATTAAAAATACCTTCTAGGGAAAAGCTTTTTTCTTTCTGTCAAAGGGTTTACTTTATCTCTTTCATAGTGGTGATTTAGGGTCACTCTCTCTAAACTCCAGGTTTTATGGAAGACAAAACTGAAGATTATAAAAATGAGTCAATCAATATCACTAAACATACGCACACAAATTAATACGGCCATTTCTATTTGAAGAATTTCCCTTAGGGAGGTATGCACATTACTGTCTAAAATTCATGGTATTCATGCATTACCCAAAAGAATTACCCCCAAAACAGTGTAATTTTTTCTGCAAATTCTTAATAATAGATGAATTTCTTTCACTTGGGATGGATTTAAGCTTTGGAAACTGCTCAGGTTGTGTTACAAAAAAAAAAAAAAACTACGTTTTCTAGTTTTATATGGTTCATAAGCTACAAAATAAATTCCAATTCATCAGCCTTCACACTTACTTTTATTTTATATTTTTTTGAAATATAAACTTTAAAACTGTGATCTAAACAATAACTGTAACAATGTAAATTTCTGGAGAAACAGTACTAAAGATATAAAAATGACATAGATATATACAGATATAGATATTGGTATCTATATATATTCAACTGAACTATTTAACAATTAAATATAAAAACAATATAATTTAAGATACAGTAATTCCTTTATTTCATACATTTTTCAAAATACTATTTTCACAGTATGAACTAAAACCAATACAAATTGTTGATTTATGTGTTTTGTTCAACGCTATTGCTACCGGCACTGATGCAGTCTGTGATCAGAAGATTCTAGATTTTGTGCTCCAAATGGAAAAACCCAAGCAGAGCACATGGATGAGGTGAGATAGGATAGCTTTATTGAGAAAAGGGGAGTCACCTGTTCCGTCAGGTGAGGAAAGGGAAGAAGAAGCAGAGGGCACGGTGGGCCCAGGTGGAGTCCACCAGCAGAGAGAGTGTGCTTTTATTTCTCAAGCACCTATAAAACCTACACTACTCATGGGAGGGTAGGCCCAGGAGGTTCCTACCCAATAATGAAAGAGTGGGGAGGGGCCTGGGTGACTCCCAGCCAGGTGAGGGGGGTCTGGCCCATCCCCAGGCAACCTACATGAACCCCAAACTTTTCCTACTTCTAACCTGCCTCACTATGTTTCTATGACCCAGAATAACACCTGGAACACTTCAAGCTCTCAGTAAGCATTTAATGAATGAATGAATCTACAAAATGAATGAATGAATCTACATAGAAGTTTAGTATGTGGGTCATGTTTTTGACATTTCTATTTATATTTGGCTGGCTTAATTTTAATAGAAAATTTTCTTTTTTCTACTGGAAAAAAACACAACTGTTTCAGTATATCATCCAAATTCTGTTCCTTTCAGAGCCAGCATCATCTCTTGCATAATTACTGTTCCTCATCCTTTGATGTCCTCTCAACTCCTTTCACAGCTTTACTACATGGCCACTCATAATCACTCCCCTGCAAACATCGTCAAATTCCCTGCCTGTCTCTTATGCATTACACTTGATTAGCAAAGCATAAACCTGGTTAAATCGAATTCCCCACCAATTCAGCACTAATACTATGCATCTAAACATGGCTGATCATGCTTCAGATTCATAACCATAGATTTCACTTGCATTCAATGCTGCCAAGCATTACAACTCCTTGGTCTATTCACACTCCCAGTCTGTTACACCTTCTTGATCCTCAACCCCAAATGCCTCCTTCTCATCCCTCCTCAGAGTAATGGCTTCCTATGCATCACTGAAAGACAAAAAAATTTTAATGAAGCTATCTGAAGAGAACTTCCATGAATTCCATGACCCACAGAACCACTTTCCAAGGTCTACATCCTCATAGTGTGCCTCTGGCTCATTGCACAAATAAAGTACCAAAGTTTCTATACCTGCCAATCTCCATATTTGTGAACTAAATCTCATCCCAATTAGCCCCTCAAGAGCATCACTTCAAGAATTCATCCTTAACATTTTGCTCTCAATGAATCACTGCCATTAACATATAAACAGTTGTTGGTTTTCCTCTCATTTTTACAGAAAAAAAAAAAAGGCAAAAGACTCTTGACCCCACTTCATTACTGCTCTGGTTTTTTTCACTCTCTTTGCAGAAAATATTCTAAAAACATTCCCAATAATCATGTGTTTCCATTCTCCTTTTCTCTTTTTTAAAACATACTCTAAAACTGTCTGGTAAAAATACTAATAACCTCTACATTACCAAATCCAACGATCCATTTCATTTCTCAAGTTACTTTTGCCTGCCAGTAAGCAGTTGCCACAGTTGATCATTTTCTTCTTCATTTAGTTTCCAGCAGAACACAGCATTCTCATTCTCCTCCCTGACTGCTCCTCAGACTCCTCTTCTAAAGAACATGAGCAAACATCTGAAGATGATGGTTGTACTCACTATCTTGCTGAGACATATACATATATCAACAGTTATCAAATTATATGCTTTAAGTGAAAACCATTTGTTGTATGTCAATTATACTTCAAAATTTATTTAAAAAAAAAAAAAACTGTCAGCCTCCATGTACCATACCTAGTCTCCAAATTTGTTCAGAGACCTGAAACACAGGGATATTAAACTTGCTTTTAGACACTCAAGTAAAAAAAAATTCTGGCCGCTGAGAACAACTAGTTCATTTCTCATCCAATTCTCTCTCAATTACTCGGATCTAACATTTTCAATTAAATACTCACTTTCTTAATAAAAAAGAGAACCAAATGGGTGGGGTAGAGTTTGATATTCTTTTTGTCATGTACTATCATTACATCAGAAATAACTGCCTTCCTTGTTTTTTCTCCAAACATAGCATTTGAAAATGCCTTTTATTATTCTTAGCATTCTTTGCAAGTCTCAGCTGAGTTTGGCCTTTACTATAATAAAGATAGCTAGCTGACAGAGATTTGTGCCACTTTAATTACCATAATTTATCTTACTTTCTACCTTTTTTATAATTTTATGTCCTCTTAATTAACACCCACTTGAATCAGGTATTTAAATAAATGCTATTCAGATATAAGCAAATAAAATAGCACTTGAAGTATACAGAATTAAAACTCAAGCACATGTATGTGTATCTGGGTGTGTACACAAAATTGTTAAGGATTCAGTTGCAGAATGTGGACTTAAGGATAACAGACTAGAGGCAGGGAGATAAGGTGTTTTTTATCCCAAGCAATGAGAGTATAAACCAAGGCTGTGCTAAACTGAGTCATAAGTATTTGCCAGGTAAATTTCACTGAATCCTTGAACTCTCACTAGTTCCCCAGTGCTTTGCAGCCTCCATAATAAAGAGAGGACACCAAACAGGAAAATACCTTCTTCATTATCAAGCATGAAGATAACTACCACTTTCCTTTGCATTTCATAATTTCAAAAAAAGATATATCTAGGTATACAAAGTAAATTTTTAAATGACTGGGTACTACAAACTAAACTCACAGCTATCATAAACTTTTATTTCTGGCACCATTAACAACAGGAAAACTGTAACATACAATCCAAGAAAACTCTACCCATGACAGATTGGAGCACTGCAACAACTCCCTTCCAGGACAGGATGTGAAGAAAGAACAAGATGCAAGGTGGCATCAAATAGTTAGAACTTGGTCTAGGAGGACATGCTGTCAAAAAGACTTAACAATTACTGCATTCTTTCTGCCTGCGGAACTCAACCAGAAATTTGTAAGAATTCGTTTCAAATTATCTAGAATGAGATGAAAGAAGTCATTCATAAAACAGTGCTGATCATTTTAATAATAAGCTTTGCATCCTGAGCTGCTATTACTGTGTAGGCCCTATACTGAAAGTCTGGTTTCCATTATGACAATAATCCAGGTATAAATTTAGCTTCCCCTCTAAAGAAACAGCTTTGTCACTAAACGATGTGATTTCTATCCTAACTATACCATACTCTTATTAAAAGCAAAGTTGTTTGCAGATCAGTAATCTAAAGATGACCAGAATACTGAGTCAGGCTTCTAAACATAAACTTAGCTACCACTGTTTTGACAGGGACAGGAAATAAGAAACTCATATCTCATTCCCTACATTTCTCTGCCATTCCCCTAAGAGACAACATCGTAGCTTCTCCCACATCCTTCCTGTAATGGTCTCCCTATCTCTAGCACCACCATACTGTAAATCAGTCAGTCTCCTTTATAGCAGACCATCTCAGGTCACATGGCTCCTTTCTCTGAAATTCTTCACTACCTCTTAGTGCCCCACAGGATAAAGTCCAACCTCCACAGCATGAAATACAGGGAACATTCAGGTCCCTTAAGAATCATTTTGCCAGTGAATTACTCCCTCAATAAAGCCTGCCTGACCTTCTTAACAGATGTTACCAATTCTCCATTTATGAGTAACAATCATAGTTGCAAGTAACTGTTTACTTACCTATTCACCCACATCCTCCACATCCCACATCCTCACAAATGGATAAGCAGAATTTCACAACATAGGAAATTCTATGACAGGGACACATATGATTCTTTTTATTATTTTTTTGTGATGAAGACATATATGATGTTTAAAGAAAATGTTATTTTCAGGGGAAAAAAGGCACAAACCAACAACAGCTAAATTAATATTAAAAATGTCCCTCAACTTTTAAGTCAATAAAATTTAAATTAATTTTATAAAATATTAATGAATCATCATTGAAATTAGCACTTAAAGAGAACACAACCTCAGTTTCTAGAAAGTTTCTATTCAAGATATTGACAAATTTAGCATTTCATGGTATTAGTGCTAAAAAAAAGTACACGATCAAAATGACTTAGGTAAAAATATTTTAAAACTTCTTTAAAATATGCTACACATATTTTGTAAAAAGGTACACGGACAAGAATGTTTGAGATTTTAAAATTAAGACAGCAAACCTTTTAACATGACCTTGGGTATCTTACTATTTCACAAGCAGCAAAATTTCTGGGAGGAGAAAGGTTAAAAAGGAAGAAGACATTCTTAAAATCAAACAACAGAACTGGGAATAAGGAGAAAGAGACAGAAAAGAGAAAAGGGGACTGGAGATGATAGATAGATAGATAAATAGACAGACAGACAGATTTCTGAAGGGGTAAGAAACCACAACCACCGTGCAATACATTGAGCTTTCAAAGCTAAGATAATAACAAAACTTTCCTATAGTAGTACCAACTTTTCAAGAATTTGAAGGAAGGGGATGGGTACTATGGGATGGTAGGGAGGAAGGAAGGGTGAAGGAAGGGAAAAAGGAGGGTGAATAGGATCAGTGTATTTTATATACTTAGATGAAATAAAACAATGCGACCTGTTGAAATCCTTTTAAGTAGGGGGAATGGGTATAAGGAAAAAAGACTGTGGGAGCAACCTAACCAAGTTACATCGCATTTATATACGGAGATGTGACCATGAATCCTCCCCCGACCCTCCCCCATATGTGTAATACATGCTAATAAAAATGTTTGCCTTGGAAAAAAAGAATTTGGAGGAAATACTAATTATACAGAGTATATTTACACACAGTAAGGAATTAAGTAGGAAAAATGGATTTAAAGAACTACTTCAACAAGCATAATTGGTCTGAAATTTTCCATGCCAACAATAGATTAAGATTTTACTAAAATTATACTGCAGCAATATTTTTAAAGTAAATTTCAACTGAACTTCCAATACCAGGTTATGGAACAATCACATAGGACTTTATTTCTTACTGTATTAGATTAATTTTAATCCCTAAAAACTATAACAAGGCTCTCTTTGTGTAGATTCCGGGGGGGGGGGGGGGAATTCAATAACTACTTTGACTGCAATTTTAATTACTGGTAACTTAAGAAATGAAAGTCTTAAAATTTCTTTCCCCCCTACTGTCACATATACTTTTCTGCTAAACTCTTGGGAAGGATAAACTCAACTAGGAACCTAAAAAAGCCAAGTTTCTCTCAATTACCTACTATTTCATATGAAGGAAGGCAAAATAGGAACATGATTTGGGAAGCTGGCAGCCTGGGTTGTACAGTTAGCTCTCCACACTCCCAAGTCACAACCTGGTACATTTCTCTAGCTTCTTGGGTTTGCATTTTCTATAAACTGGAGGGACTAAAACAAATCTCAAACCTTCCTTCTCTCTCCAGCATTTTGCTGACATTCATTTACCTTAAATCTTCCATTTACACAGTTTATAAGCACTTCTCAATTTATCCTCATTAAAACTATATGAAGTGAAGAAGATTTACACCAAGCCAAAGGCACCCGAAAACAGGCAGGAGTAGCAATACTTGTCTCTGACAAAGCAGACTTCAAACCCACATTGATCAAACGAGATAAAGGACATTCCATACTAATAAAAAGGGAAATAGACCAAAAAGAAATAACAATTATCAACCTATATGCACCCAATGTCAATGCACCCAATTTCATCAAACATACCCTGAAGGACATAAAAGCATATATTAACTCCAATACAGTGGTCGTGGCAGACTTTAACACCCCATTATCATCAATAGATAGGTCATCCAAACAAAAAACCAATAAAGAAATCCTAGATCTAAAATATACCATAGATCAAATGGACCTAGTTGATGTCTATAGAACGTTCCATCCCATCTTCTACACAATACAAATTCTTCTCACCAGCTCATGGAACCTTCTCCAAAATACATCATATCCTAGGGACAAAGTGAGCTTCAGCAAATATAAGAAAATAGAAATTATACCATGCATTCTATCTGATCACAATGCAATAAAACTAGAACTCAACAACAAAAATAAAGAAAAAAACATGCAAACAGCTGGAAACTGAGTAACTCATTGCTTAATGAACAATGGGTCACTGATGAAATAAAAGAGGAAATTAAAAACTTCCTGGAAGTCAATGATAATGAAAACACAACCTACCAGAACCTATGGGACACAGCAAAGGCAGTCCTGAGAGGAAAGTTTATAGCCATGAGTGCATATATCAAAAAGACTGAAGGATCCCAAATCAATGACCTAATGATACATCTCAAAGTCTTAGACAAAAAAGAACAAGCAAATCCCAAAACAATTGGAAGGAGAGAAATAATAAAAATAAGAGCTGAAATCAATGAAATAGAAACGAAAAAAACCATACAAAGAATTAATGAAACAAAAAGTTGGTTCTTTGAAAAAATAAACAAGATCGATAGACCCCTGGCAAACCTGACTAAAATGAGGAGAAAAAACCCAAATTAGTAGAATCAGGAATGCAAAAGGGGAGGTAACAACACACACCACGGAAGTCCAGGAAATCATCAGAGACTACTTCGAGAACCTATATTCAAATAAATTCGAAAATCTTAAAGAAACGGACAGATTTCTAGATACATATGATCATCCAAAACTGAACCAAGAGGATATTAATCATCTGAATAGATCTATAACACAAAATGGAATTGAAGCAGCAATCAAGAGTCTCCCCAAAAAGAAAAGTCCAGGACTTGATGGATTCTCTGCTGAATTCTATCAGACCTTTAAAGAAGAACTGATACCAACCCTCCTTAATCTATTCCATGAAACAGAAAGGGAAGGAAAACTGCCTAACACATTTTATGAAGCCAGTCTTACACTTATCCCAAAACCAGGCAAAGACACCTCCAAAAAGGAGAACTATACGCCAATCTCCTTAATGAACACTGATGCAAAAATCCTCAATAAAATAATGGCAAACCGAATTCAACAACACATCAAAAAGATCATTCACCATGACCAAGTAGGCTTCATCCCAGGAATGCAGGGGAGGTTCAACATATGAAAACCAATAAATGTAATAAACCACATTAACAGAAGCAAACACAAAAACCACTTGATCATCTCAATAGATGCAGAAAAAGCCCTTGATAACATCCAACATCATTTCATGATAAAAGCTCTAAGAAAACTAGGAATACAAGGAAAGTACCTCAACATTACAAAAGCTATATATGACAAACCTACAGCCAGCATTATACTTAACGGAGAAAAACTGAAATCATTCCCTCTAAAATCAGGAACGAAACAAGGATGCCCACTATCTCCACTCCTATTCAACATAGTACTGGAATTCCTAGCCAGAGCAATTAGGCAAGAAGAAGGAATAAAAGGAATACAAATAGGTAAAGAAACTGTCAAAATATCCCTATTTGCATACAACATGATCCTATACATTAAAGACCCAAAAAACTCTACTCAGAAGTTCCTAGACACTATCAACAGTTATACCAAGGTAGCAGAAAATAAAATCAACATAGAAAAATCATTAGCATTTCTATACACTAATAATGAACAAATTGAGAAAGAATATATGAAAAGAATTCCACTTACAATAGCCTCAAAAAAATCAAATACCTAGGAGTAAACTTAACAAAGGATGTGAATGACCTCTACAAGGAAAACTATAAACTCCTGAAGAAAGAGACTGAGGAAAACTATAGAAAGTGGAGAGATCTCCCATGCTCATGGATTGGTAGAATCAACATAGTAAAAATGGCTATACTCCCAAAAGCAATCTACATGTTCAATGGAATTCCCATCAAACCCAATGACATTCATCAAAGAGACTTAAAAATCTACCATTAAATTTATTTGGAAACACAAGAGACCACGAATAGCCAAGGCAATATTCAGCAAAAAGAACAATGCTGGACGTATCACAATATCCGACATCAAACTATATTACAAAGCAATAGCAATAAAAACAGCATGGTACTGGCACAAAAACAGACATGGAGACCAGTGGAACAGAATAGAGGACCCAGACATGAAGCCACACAACTATAACCAACTTGTCTTTGACAAAGGAGCTAAAAATATATGATGGAGAAATAGCAGCCTCTTCAACAAAAACTGCTGGAAAAACTGGTTAGCACAGTCTGCAAAAAACTGAAACTAGATCCATGTATATCACCCTATACCAATATTAACTCAAAATGGATCAAGGATCTTAATATCAGACCACAAACTCTAAAGTTGATACAGGAAAGAGTAGGAAATACTCTGGAGTTAGTAGGTGTAGGTAAGAACTTTCTCAACGAAACCCCAGCAGCACAGCAACTAAGAGATAGCATAGATAAATGGGACCTCATAAAACTAAAAAGCTTCTGTTCATCAAAAGAAATGGTCTCTAAACTGAAGAGAACACCCACAGAGTGGGAGAAAATATTTGCCAGCTATACATCAGACAAAGGACTGATAACCAGAATATACAGGGAACTTAAAAAACTAAATTCTCCCAAAACTAATGAATCAATAAGGAAATGGGCAAGTGAACTAAATAGAAATTTCTCATAAGAAGAAATTCAAATGGCCAAAAAACACACGAAAAAATGCTCACCATCTCTAGCAATAAAGGAAATGCAAATTAAAACCACACTAAGATTCCACCTCACCCCTGTTAGAATAGCCATCATTAGCAACACCACCAACAACAAGTGTTGGCTAGTATGCGAGGGAAAAGGAACCCGTTACACTGTGGGAATGTAAACTAGTACAACCACTCTGGAAAAAAATCTGGAGGCTACTTAAAAAGCTAGACATTGATCTACCATTTGATCCAGCAATACCACTCTTGGGGATATACCCAAAAGACTGTGACACAGGTTATTCCAGAGGCACCTGCACACCCATGTTTATTGCGGCACTATTCACAATAGCCAAGTTATGGAAACAGCCAAGATGCCTCACCACTGACGAATAGATTAAGAAAATGTGGTATCTATACACAATGGAATTTTATGCAGCCATGAAGAAGAACGAAATGTTATCATTCGCTGGTAAATGGATGGAATTGGAGAACATCACTCTGAGTGAGGTTAGCCTGGCCCAAAAGACCAAAAATCGTATGTTCTCCCTCATATGTGGACATTAGATCAAGGGCAAACACAACAATGGGATTGGACTTTCAGCACATGATAAAAATGAGAGCACACAAGGGAGGGGTAAGGATAGGTAAGACACCTAAAAAATTAGCTAGCATTTGTTGCCCTCAACGCAGAGAAACTAAAGCAGATACCTTAAAAGCAACTGAGGCCAATAGGAGAAGGGGCCCAGGAACTAGAGAAAAGGTCAGATCAAGAAGAATTAACCTAGAAGGTAACACACATGCTCAGGAAATTAATGTAAGTCAACTCCCTATATAGCTACCCTTATCTCAACCAGCAAAAACCCTGTTCCTTCCTATTATTGCTTATACTCTCTCTTCAACAAAATTAGAGATAAGGGCAAAATAGTTTCTGCCAGGTATCGAGGGGGTGGGGGAGAGAGGGAGGAGGTGGGGTGGGTGGTAAGGGAGGGGGTGGGGGCAAGGGAGAGAAATATCCCAAGCATTGTATGCACATGAATAAAATTTTTAAAAAAGGTAAATACCTAGAGTGGAAATGTGTGCGCGTTTATGTGTTGGGTGTAGTTTGGAGGAGATAAGTAAGCAAAGCTGTGATCATAGAATTGATAAGCCAGGAGCCAAGTGAACCCTACTCAACTGTCACCCTAAACCTGGAAGAAGTACCTGGAGAAACATTACCTTTTTGTAAACACTAAACCTCTTTTGCCTCAAACAATACCAGTTTCGTTAGAGACTAGTCTCTTTCCAATATTCACTCCTGTTGCACAGAGAATAACTCAGAATTCCAATAGAGTTCCTCCAGCTATAGATGAACGTGATTCATGAACAAGTTACTTCCTTTCTAAGTCACTCATTTTTGTCTTTTTAAAGAATTACATTTGTAAATAAATGTACTTTTGTCATAGACTTTATTTTGCAGTGGGTCACTTATTTTTCTTTAGCTTTTAAAATTTCATCATGATACAGAAAAATGACATGTGGATAAATAATATAATTTAGATTTTGGGTCTGAACTGCACGTGACCAACTCTGTGTGAATGGTACATAATCTGGATATGGTGTAACTAAGTAGTTTAGTCTAAGTGGATCTGAATGGCCCAAATCTCAGTCAGGGATGTTCACTCATGAGTGTTCTATGACACCACCCTCACTGACATCATTTGGTCAACAGGGCAGACCACATGGCACAGTCAACCCAAAACTGAGGGAAAAGTACCACATCAGCTTTACATATGCCCTTGGAGTTTGGGTTGTCACATGACACAGCTTTAGTCAATAAGATATATGGGGAAGACTTCTCAGTTCTCTGGAAAAATATTTCTTCAAAAAATAATGATATACAGAGTTACTGAGAAATTATGTTTTTCTCTTTCCTTCCATCCTTTCAAACAGCTGTAGGAGGATGGGATTGTTGGAACTGCAGCAGCCATCTTGAGATTGAGGCAATAAACCTTGGTCTAGGGAAGCCACTATGCTGAGGGTAGCAGGATGGAAAAGAAGAGCTTAGCTTCTTGGTGACATTGTGGAGACACTGAACCAAACTTGTGACTCTCCTCCAGTCTTGGTAATAATAAATATCCTATGATTTAAACCATTGTTAGTTGGATTTTCTCTCAGATTTACATGTGGCATAGAGTCCACACAATCCCCGTGATTACTATGGGCCAGCAGCCCAGTCCTCCTCATGCATATACAATTGCCTGAGGCCATGGGGAGGAGCGATGGGAACATGGAGACTACTGTCATCTCATACTTAGCCTGGACCCAGACATGAGGAGGGACTCCCTGTGCACAAAGAGGTGACAAGTGGAATTTGAAGAGCCTTTTTCAATTTCATGAAAGCCTTTGTAAACCTTGGGGCCTAAGCAAATTTTGGGTTTTGTTGTTTGGGTAGCTCTAAGAAGCATCACAAGGGAGGCAGAACAGATGATCCTGAGTGGACATTTTCCTGAACCCGTATGTACCACTTCCTGAGGACTCCCAAAAGTAATAGACAAGACTTTTAAGAGGGCCTGGAGAATTAAGATCTTACTTGTTCCCAAAGACAGTGAGACCTGTGAAATCTGTGATAAACACAACACACATAGCAATTTTTATTAATTTTCAGTACATTCCTGAGAACATACAGTTCAATTTATTTTGCAGACCCAGCATGCTAATAGCTGCATGACCTTCTAAAATATCAGCTGAAAATGCTTTTCATGGTAGATGGTAGAATTTATGCAAACCATACTCCCGTGAATAAAATAATATGTTTTAGGGTACCCCTGGAATGTGACCCCATGTTGTGTTAGTCTGGAGGGATGTTTTTGATGTTTTCATATGCATCCCCTTCTCCTCTCCAGTGAGATCTGGCATAGCAATATGTGTAAATAGAACAAAGCAGGGAATATCTGACAAAGGCAGGGGTGGGCCCAGAGTCCCCCACCTGCTGGCCCCAAGAATCTCTGTTCTAAATGTTAGGCAGTCCTGAGAGGAAAGTTCATAGCCATGAGTGCATATATTAAAAAGACTGAAGGATCCCAAATCAATGACCTAATGATACATCTCAAACTCCTAGAAAAACAAGAACAAGCAAATCCCAAAACAAACAGAAGAGAAATAATAAAAATAAGAGCTGAAATCAATGAAATAGAAACCAAAAAAACCATACAAAGAATTAATGAAACAAAAAGTTGGTTCTTTGAAAAAATAAACAAGATCGACAGAACCCTGGCAAACCTGACTAAAATGAGGAGAGAAAAAACCCAAATTAATAGAATCAGGAATGCAAAGGGGGAGGTAACAACACACACCATGGAAGTCCCTTGGTCCTTCCTATTATTGCTTATATTCTCTCTTCAATAAAATTAGAGATAAGGGCAAAATAGTTTCTGCTGGGGGGGGGGGGGGAGAGCAAGTAGAGTAAGGGATGGGGTGCGGGAAGGGGGGAGAAATGACTCAAACATTGTATGCACATATGAATAAAATAAAAATTTTAAAACTATATGAAGTAAATATCTGTATTATAAATGAGGGCTATGAGGCCCAGAAAGAGACATACCTAAAACTGTCAGAGCCATAAGTAGACTCTAACACAGAATTCCTCAAAGACCCCCTGATTCATTACTCACAAATCTTACAAATTTAAAAAAACTTAAAATGCAAATATAAATATTATTAAAGTAATACAGTGTATAACTTATTTTTAAAATTTAATTGCATTCCATTAATTACAAGTAGGATGTACAGCAAAAAAAATGAAGGCAATACTGGGCACCAGTGCCTCACACCTGCAATCCTACCTACTCAGGAGGCAAAGATCAGGAGGACTGATGTTTAAAGCCAGCCCCAAGCAAATAGTTCACAAGATCCTATCTCAAAAATACCCAACACAGAAAAGGGCTGGTGGAGTGGCTCAAGAGGTAAGAGTACCTATCTAGCAAACATGAGGCCCTAAGTTCAAACCCAGTGCCACCAAAGAAAAAAAAAGAGGCAAAATATACTAACTCAAGCCATTCCATTAAAAATTATTAATCAGGGGTGAGAATGAGGAGGTGGAGAAGAGATAATCGGGGTTTCAAGACAGTGGGGAGAATGGATGGGGGTGGAGTTAGTGAGACCCTACCTCAAAAACAAGCTGAATATAATGGTACCCACTTGTAATCTCAACTATGTGGGAGGCAGAGGTAGGAGGATCTTGGTCTGAGGCTAGCCCCAGGCAAAAACATGACATCCCATGTGAAAAACAAAAGCAAAAAGGGCTAGGGGTTTGGCTCAAGTGGCAGAGCACTTTCTTAACAAGCTTGAAGGCCCTGAAGTCAAACTCCATTATCCCAAAAAAGAAAAAATATTAATAAAAGAATTAATCAATGATTGAATTTTTCACTTATAAATACAAGGTTTGTCATCTCAAGATTTTTTTTAACCTACTGTTCTTCAAGGAACTAAAACTAAACCATCTGAGAATTCTTCCCACAAGGATAGTTTCTGAGCCAGGTGACTACATTGGTGAGTTCTAGCAATAAGAGGAAAAGAAATTCCACTTAGACAAACTCTTCCAAAAACAGAAAGAAGCTTCCTCGTAAAGGCAGAGTAATACTGACAACAAAACCAAGAAATCAGTGCTAGAAATGAAAGATGTAATGCCAACTTCACCCATGGACATAAATGTAAAATCGTGAAAATATGAAGAAATTAAATTCAACCACAAGGAGGACAATAATACTTCATGACAAAGTTGAGTTCATTCCAGAAACTGACAGATGAACACTAGAATATTAGTTAACATAATTTACACTCAGAGGTTAAAGGTAGAAAAGTCAAATGATCATGGCAGCAAATGAAGAAAGGTAGTCCATAAAACTAAATATATAAGACAAGTGTATTGTGGCAATGTCAATTCCAATTGTCATATTGTACTACAGCTATACAAGACCTCAGTGGAGGAAACAGGGTAATGATTAGATCTCTTCATATTATTCCTGATGACTGCATGTTGCTCAAAATAAAATTCTTAAGACATTTAATAAAAAATGCTTTTAAAAGCTGGAAAGAAACCTAATTTTAAAAAGTGTTAAGCTGGGTGTGGTAGTCCATGTCTATTCCAGCTGCTCAGGAGAGGGAGACGGAAAGGTTGAAAGGCTGAGGCCAGCCCAGGCAAAGTTAGCAAGACCCTATTCTCAAACAAAATAAAAACAAAACGGAAGGGAGTATAGCTCAAGTAGTAAAGTGCTTGCCTAGCATGTTCAAGGCCCTGGGTTCAATCCCAGTACTGGCAGATAAATATGAAAAATAAAAAAGGTGTTCATCCATAAAAACAAATAAGCCCAAAGAAAATCAGTGGCATTTTAGACCCTGCTTAGATGATTAATGTATCCTCATATTTTAATAAATATTTTTTAAAAAGAATCCCTCAAAAAATCACTAAATATTGATGCAAGAAAGAATATACAGGAATGTAAGTGAACATTTTTAATCTGACATAAAACCTACAGCAAGTCAAATTCTTCCTGTGAGAAACAAGACAAAGGTTACATTCCCTCCACTTCTACTCAAATATTATCAGATTCCTATACTACTGCAATAAAGAAAGAAAAAGAAAGGCCAAGCACAAAGACTTGCATAGCAGAATGAAAAACTTCCACTGCAGATGAATAATTTAAAAATAAAGAATTTAGCAAGACTGCTAAATTTAAAAAGAAAAAAAAACATCCAAAATTCAATTGTATTTCTGTACATCCAAAGACAGAAAAGGAAACTTTAAAGAAAATGTCACAGAAAAGCATCAGACACCTTTTCTTACAATTTATAAATTGAAAATGACACACACAGAAAACAAAAGGAAAAACACCTCACTGGTATCTTCTGTAGACTAAATTACTAAGTCATTATTCTGAAAATTGATAAGGAAGAAAAATTAAGCATTTTTCCTGCCTTTTCTTTATGTTTCATGAGAACCAAAAAACCTGATGAGAGCTCTTGATATTCCAACTAAGAAATGAAGAATAACTAAATTGGAAAAGTACTGTTTGCAACCTCAAATGACATAGTAGGATCTATGCAATGGTTCTGATTAGGTGAATGATTAGTGGTAAAGCATTACCACTGTGTCAAAGATTTTTAAATACAGAGAGACAGCGCTGGCAATACCTGAACTCACTGATCAAACTGGACAGTAGAAAAGTGAAAGAGCCAAATATTCTGTGACTTATAATGTGCTGCAAGAGGAAGTACATGGTACCTCATGAAATGTTCTTGTTTGGAAACTTAAGCCAAATCCAACCAAACTGCTAAATCTTACTATTAATCTGAAGGATATGGGATTAGAAGAACAAGTTAAATCATGCAATAAAGAAGGAATCAACTTTAGATCAAGGGCAAACAAAAGAAAAAAGGAATCAGCCAAATCCAAATTAGCTCAGGGGACACAGGAACCAGTTTTTCTGACAAAACAATGCCTGAGGGAAAAAAGAAAGTGCTGTCAAAAAAAAGCCAACTTAGGAGCTGGGGTTGTAGCTCAGTGGTAGAGCACTTACCTAGATACTCAAGTCCTGGGTTCAATTCCCCATACTGAAGGGGAAAAAAAAAAATCAGGTATACTGAAGGAAAAAAAATAAAGAAATGTAAATCTAGATAGACAGGTACAGATGGCTCATGCCTATAATACTACCTATTTGGGAGGCTGAGATCAGGAAGATCATGGTTCAAGGCCAACCTAGACAAATAGTTCAGGAGACCACCCATCTCCAAAATAACCAGAGAAAAATGGACTAGAGATGTGGCCTATTGGTAGAGAACCTGCTTTGCAAGCAAGAACCCCTGAGTTCAAACTCCAGTCCAACAAAAGGAAGGAAGGAAGGAAGGAAAGGAAGAAGACAAAAATTCAGAGAGGGAGGGAAGAGAGGGAAGGAAGGAGGGAGGGAAGGAGGGAGGGAGAGAGAGAGGGAGGGAGGGAGGGAGGGAGGGAGGGAGGAAGGAATGTAAAATCTGGACTAAGTTTTAGATTAAGAAATTATTAAATTAAGTACAGTGGGATCCTAGTGGTTGTACTTTTCAAAAGCCCTTATAAAAACAGAAATGAATAGTGTGACATAAAGTTAACCTGCCTTATTCGCAGATTTATTACACATAGTTCTGAGCAAGTACAGTCAAAAAATAAATAAATTTAAAGCTGGGCGCTGATGGCTCACTCCTGTAATCCTAGCTACTTGCGAGGCAGAAATTAGGAAATTCTTTTTCATTTTACTGTTGTGCTGGATATGAGTCCATTGTGGCATTTACAATGGTTCCTATAATGTATCAAATATATCACACTTGAATTTACCCCTTCCACAATTTTTTTATCCCCTCCCCCCATTCAAAAAACAGTTGCACCTTCTACCACCCTTTCCCCATCTCCTTTTCCCTCCCACTGGTATCAAACCCCCAAGACAGTTCTCTGATTTTGCAAAAGAAATGACACCTTTGCTTGTTTAAGATAGCTACACAGGGAATTTCCTTGTGGCATGTCCACATATATGTGTATTATCACCCAATTTGGTTTATTTCCTCTATTTTTCTTCTTACTAGTTTAGTGCCTTTGTTATGGCTGTTTCAACCAGTTTAAAAGTTCTATATTCATTCTTGTATACAGAGTACATCAACCATATTCACCTTAACTTCCTTCTTTTACACCCGCCTCTCGTGTGTGTGACCTCCCCTTTACATATCCTGTTTTTTCGTAATATTGCTACATTTGTATTAGGTCTATAATCCCCATATGAGAAAAGCATGTGGTTTTTTGCCTTCTGAACCTGGCTAACTTCACCTAAGATGATATTCTCCAGTTCCATCCATTTACCTGCAAATGACAAGAGTTCATTCTTCTTCGTGGGCTGAATAGAATTCCACTGTATGTAAGTACTACATTTTCTTAAACCATTCATCAGTAGTGGGGTATCCTGACTGTTTCCATAGCTCAGCTGTTTTGAATAATGCTTCCATAAACATGGGTGTACAGGCATCTTTGTTGTAACCTGACTTACACTCCTTTGGGTATATCCCTAGGAGTAGTATTGCTGGATCATAAGGCAGTTCTATTTCTAGTTTTTTTAAGGAGCCTCCGTAACTGTTTACCATACTGGTATTACTAATTTACACTCCCACCTGCAGTGTATGAGGTTCCTTTTTCTCCACAGCCTCACCAACATTATCTGTTGTTTGTGTTCTTGATGGTGCCATTCTAACAGGAGGGAGGTGGAATCTTAATGTGGTTTTGATTTGCATCTCCTTTATGGCCAGGGATGGTGAGCATTTCTTCATGTGTTTTTAGCCATTTGGGACTACTTCCTTTGAGAAAGCTCTGTTCAGTTCTTTTGCCCATTTCTTCATTGGGTCATTGTATTTTGGGGACTTTAGTTTTTTGAGCTCCCTGTATTTTCTGGTTATCAAACCCTTGTCACATGTATAGCTGGCAAGGATTTTCTCCCATTCTGTGGATGGCCTCTTCAATTTACAGACCATTTCTGTTGTGCAGAAGCTTTTTAGTTTCATGTAGTACCATTTGTCAATCCTTTCACTTAGCTGCTGAGCCATTTGAGTTCTACTGAAGAAGTCCTTCCCTATACCTACTGCTTCCAGTGTACTCCCTGCTCTTTCCTGTACTAGCTTCAAGGTTTCAGATCAGATATTAAGGTCCACTTTGAGTTGATACTTGTACAAGGTGACAAACATGGATCTAGTTGCAGTTTTCTGCAGGCAGATACCCAGTTTTCCCAGCAACATTTGTTGAAGAGGCTGTCTTTTCTCCATCGTATGTTCTTGGCACTTTTGTCAAAAAATAAGCTAGGCATAGCTACATGGTTTCTGGGTCTTCTGTTCCATTCCACTGGTCTTCATAACTGTATTTGTCCCAGTACCATGTTGTTTTTATTGTTATGGCTCTGCAGTATAGTTTGAAGCCGGGTATTGTGATACCTCCAGCATTGCTCTTTTTTGCTCATTATTGTCTTGGCTATTTGTGATCTTTTGTGCTTCCAAATGAACTTTAGGGTAGTAATCTGTGTGATGAATTCCATTGGAATTTTGATTGGAATCACTTTGAACATGTAGATTGCTTTTGGTAATATTGCCATTTTTACTTTGTTGATTCTACCAATCCATAAGCATGGGAGATCTTTCATCTTCTACAGTCTTCTTCGATTTCTTTCTTCAATGGTTCATAGTATTCCTTCCAGAAATCTTTCACATCCTTTGTTAAGCTTATTCCTAGGAATTTTTTTTGAGGCTACTGTAAATAGAATGATTTTCTAATATTCTTTCTCAATCTGTCCATTGTTGGTATATAGAAAGGCTACTCGTTTTTGTAGATTAATTTTGTATCCTGCAACTTTGCTGAAACTGTCTATGGTGTCTAGGAGGTTTTTGGTGGAGTTTTTTTGGGACTTTTAGGTGTAAGATCATGTCATCTGCAAACAGGGATAGTTCAACAACTTCCTTTCCAATTTGTATTCATTTTATTTCTTCTTCCTGTCTATTGTCTGGCTAGGAATTCCAAGACCATGTTGAATAGGAGTGGAGTGAGTGGACACCTTGTCTTGTTCCTGACTTTAGAGGGAATGTGTTCAGTTTTTCCCCATTTAGTATGATGTTGGCTATAGGCTTGTCATATGTAGCCTTTTTCATGCTGAGGTACATTCCTTTTATTCCTAGTTTCACCAGCACTTTTATCATTAAAGGATATTGAATTTTATCAAAGGCTTTTTTTGCATCTGAGATTATGAGATTTTAAAAACAAAAATTTGTAATTCCCACATATGCATTACACAGCCCAGTCCTGCGTTATTTTCAGTTGTGCTCAAATCATTGTATGATCTTCTATGTCCCTGCACCTAGTTTTGTGAAAATGTCTCCCAAATAGCAAATGGTGCTCAAAAACCAAAGTTAAAGAAAATGTGCTTACTTGAAGTGACAAAACTATAGTTTTAGATTTGCTGAAAGGTGACCTGTCCTTAGTGGAAACTAAGCAACATTATGCATCCCCAGTGCAGTACTGAATTCTATGTGTCCTGAGCATTCCAAGTTTGTCTCAATGGTGGTGTCTCTGGAACTGCATTCCCAGGTAACTACAGTCTATTGTATATTCAAGTGAAACGTCACAATGTATCTTATTTCTTTGAAATACTCAAAAGAAACAAAAGGGCAAAATGTGGTACCCACTGAAGCTGGATATAGGAACTTACTATTCTATTGTGTCAACTTTTGTATTTAGTTGAAAATGTCCACAGTAAAAAACAGCCAAAACCCAATCAGAAAATGAGCAAAAGACATAAAGGAAAAGATACAGAAACGAGAAATAAATGTGAGAAGATGTTCAACTTTGCTAGCCATTAGGGAAATTCAAATAGAAACCACCACATACATACTAGAGTGGCTAAAGTAAAAAATAAAGATAGCACCAAATGCTGTAAGGATACAAAAAGACTGTCTCTCACACTCTCCTGTTAGTAATTTAAAACAGCACAGACACTCTGGAAATCAGTTTCACAGTTTATTAAAAAGTTAAGCATATATTTATTATGGCCTAGTAAGCACATCCCTAGTCATATATCCTAGAGAAATGGAAATATGTTCACAGAAAATCCTTAATATGTAGGCCAGGGAAGTAGCTCACTCAGTGGTGGGTGGAGCACTTGCCTATTATGTGCAAGGCCCTGGGTTCAATCCCAAAGGAGGGAGGGAGAGAAGAAAGGGAAAATTCTGAAAATAAATGTTTATAGAAATTGTACTAGTATGTCCAAACTGGAAACAACCTAAATGGCCTTCAATTGATGAATAAACAAAACTGGTATAATCATACAATGAAATACTACTCAACAAAAGGAACAAAATATTGATAGACTCAACAGTTTTAATACATCTGAAGGGTATTATAGTGAGTGAAAATGGCCAATATCAGAAAGTTACATAATCTAGGGTACCACTTATATAGTATTTTCAAGATGACAACAGTATAGTTATAGTAGTAAAACACAAGGATTTAAGAGTAGATTATGACTAGAAACAGGGAGCATGTGGAATTCCTTTGTGATGATGTAGCTATCTATCTCGAATGTCATGGTAGTTATACAAATCCACACACAGAATATACAAAAACACATGCCAAAATTAAATACTAACACACAGAACTGATGAAATTGGAGAATGCATAAACTACTTAATTGACCTATGCTAATATCAATTTTCTCTGGTTGTGATAAAATAATATGTCACCTTTAGGGGAAATTTGATTTTTTCAGATTGGAAGATTTAATACTATGGACTCACAGGATCTTTATGTAAAACTTTTATAACTTATTTTGAACCTACAGTTAGTTCAACATAAAAGCATTTTTTAAAAAGCAATTATAAAACCTTCTGAAGAACTGGCATTTTCTCAAATGGTTCAGAGTACAAAAGGTATTTGAAGACTACTCCCCAGATTCTTGTCCCATTATTTTATCACCTATATAATTCACTTCTTCCCCAGATTCTTGCCCGCTGTTATTATATCACCTATATAATTCACTTCTCCTGAATGTGAGCAGGACTTTTTAATATAATGGGATATCATTACCATAATTATGCTATATTACATGGCATAAAGAAATTTCCTAATGTACTTAAAGGTCCTAATCAGTTGACTTCAAAAGGGAAGTTGTCCTGCATGGTCATGCCATATCCAGTGAAACCTTAAGAGATCAGAGATAATAAGTAGAATATCTCAGACTGCCATGTTGTAGAGAGTCATATGGCAAAGAACAAACAGGCTATTGCTATGAACAATAAATAGCCAAATAACCAGTGTCACAAAATTCTCAGTACTCAATCACAAGCAACTGAATTCTGCCAATACCTGAATGAGCTTTGAAGAGAACCCTATGTTTATATTCCAGACATTTAAAAAAAAAAAAAAAAGCCTATCCAACACCTTCATTTCAGCCTTGTTAAAACTCTTGAGTAGAAAACAATGCCCAGATTCATTATTAGCAGAAATTCAGAGATAATAATTACATGCTGCTTTAAAATGCTGAATATGTGGAACCTTACTACTCAACAATAGAAAACTAACACACCAAATCTGATTACTGTTCCTCACATATGCTTACAATAGAATGACTCTGGAGTAGCAAATTTGACAAAAATAGACCACTTACTCTTTTCAAACTAATTCAAAATTTATATGACTTTTAGACTTTTCATGTTCTGGCAGTTTCATGAGAACAAACTACCCAAAGATTTCCATAGTTGAGAGTGGAACTGCAATCATAAATGACAAAGCAAGATCAAACTAATCAAACTTGGTTACACCAAATTACTGGGTTTTGCTTTGTTTTTTCCTATTTCTCATCCCTTAAGAAGGAGGTGGAGGAGACATTATTCTTCACATGTGTTTTATGTTCTTTTCTGTATGTCACTTCAAAACAGGTTCATTTAAAAATGTAATGAGTATATATTTCACAAGTAAAACCTACTGCGCATTTATATTAAAGGAGTCTAGGATCAAGTGAATTACCTATAAGCTTATTATGAAGCACAAACCCATGTTTGTTCAATATTTTGAAGCGGTTCATCTGAAAGTTAGGTGAAGAACCATTTTGGGGTCCATGATAGTAGGTTTTATGCATCAACTTGCTTAGGCATCATACCAGTACCAGTACTAATCTAAGTGTTGCTACAAAGGTTATTTTACAGATTCGATTACCATCTAAAAAACTGGTTTACTATAAGCAAGGGCAAATTATTCTTGACAGTGCAGATGGGCCTCATCCAATCAGCCTCCAAAATGAAGGCTTCCTTGAGAAAACAAATTGTGCCTCAAGAATACAGTTATCAACTCCAACTCAAAAGTTTCTAAGTTTTGCCACTTGCCTGAAAATTTCAGGCTTACTAGCCTCTGCAATTACATGAGCCAATTTCTTATTCTATATTTATGCCCATCCATCTTACTGGATATTTTTCTCTGAAGGACCCTAACTGATACTAATTTGGGTACCCAGAATGATTCTAGAAGAAATAAATTTTAAGGAAGATTTTTCTGAACTGCTTCTGAGATATCTGAATAGATTCTCCTCTCTGATTAGATTTAGGCAGTAATACACCCTATTTCCAGCAATAAAAAGGCACTGATAGTCCATGCCAAGATGCATCAATAATCAAATCATTGGAAATATAAAAGCAAGGTTCTGTATGTCCATGTATTTGATGCCTTAGAGTATCTGCCAAGCTAAAAAGTATAACAAGATTAGCTGGTGGCTCCTAACTGCTAGATACAATAGGAAAATCAAAAGAGAAACTCAAGGCTTCATGTGTCCAACTTGAGCAGTACATAAATGACCTTCTATGTCTGACCTGAAAAAAACCCTTATCTACTATACCTGCAGAATCTGACTTCTGAAAAACAAAATCAGAATGTCATCCTGTGAGTAAATAATTGTAAGACAAACTGAATTCCCAACATCACAGAATACTGTCTATTAAAGTGAAAGCATTGGTTGGGAAGAAATAGAATCCTGAAAATTAGAATGGGGACATATGGGCAGATCTCTGTGATGATAAGGACATCAAAGACCTAAATTCTATTAGGTCTTTGAAAGTACAAGCAGACCTGTTACCATCTGATGTCAACCTTGCTATTATGGCTTGGATATGGTTTTAGTGTTCTCCCAGTGTTCATATATTGGAAGTTTGATCCCCAATGGCAATGTAAGAAGTGGTAGAACCTTTAACACTTTACCACAAAAGGATGATTATCCTCAAGCGAGAGTACACAAGGGAGGTATGAGGATAGGTAAGACACCCAAAAAACTAGATAGTGTTTGTTGCCCTCAGTGCAGAGAAACTAATGCAGATACTTTAAAGTGACAGAGGCCAATAGGAGAAGGGGACCAGGAACTAGAGAAAAGGTCAGTTCGAGAAGAATTAATTTAGAAGGTAACACACATGTACAGGAAAGCAATGCAAGTCAACTCCCTGTATAGCTATCCTTATCTCAACTACCAAAAACCCTTGTTCCTTCCTATTATTGCTTATACTCTCTCTACAACAAAATTAGAGGGAGGGGACTGGGTAAGTAAGGGAGGGAGCGGGGGAAGGGGGGGAGAAATGACCTAAACATTGTATGCTCATATGAGTAAAAGAAAAAAAAGATGATTATCCTCAACATTAATCCCTACTCTGCCTCTATATTTACATATTGACAAACACCAGTTCTAACAGGCCCCTGAAGGTGAGATACAAAGTATGACCCATGAGGAGGCATGCTATACTCCACAAGAACTAAATCTACTTCTAGTTTTGAATGACAGAAACCTAGGGAATATATATGGGAATCAATGTTAAGGGTGCAGGATAATATAAACAAAACATGAAGTTTGATCAGACCAAATTTATTGATATGGACCCACTAAGCAGGGATTCTACTTTTAACATTATAGCTCAAGGTATGAGAAAGGCTCTGGCAGCTTAGTTGACTAATTGGCAAAGCCTAGACCAAAACAGGGACTACTTCAAATGAAGCTGAAATACCACGGCATACTATAGAAGAAGGAATCCAAAGGCTTAGATCACTTCAAATGTTAGAGTGGTTTTATCACATAAAGTCTGCTAATCTAATCCATGGAGAGTCCAGGTAACACACCTTTCACAACTATGAGGCATAAATTTATGAAGAGTCTCAACACAACATAGTTCAGGAGCTCTCAGATTAGTGTCTATGTCATAAATTAAAATGGTAACATTCTTTAAATGCAATAAGGATAATTGGATACTGGGAAAGCAGAGCCTAAATGATAGTACTTCATAGCCAAACACAAGGCAGGTGTGGTTACCATAATGGACAGCAGAGTTAAAAGTATGACTCACAGAGACCAATAGTGTTGGGAGATGACCACAGTGCATCTAGAAAAAATCAGTTCTTAATTATGTATAGTCAGGAGAGTACTAGGTCAAGTGAACTTAACTTACCCAACAAAGAGTTAAAAAATCCCTCAAATTAAAAACATGAATTCTCTCAAGAAAGGACTCTAACACACTGCAAAAAATTTGTAGTTAATCTTCCCCAACTGACTCTACAGATTTTCTGAGGTGAACATTAGACACTGGCTCTTAATTTAATAATTCCAAAAGACTCAAACCATCACCATATCATTTGTCAGAGTAGAAGCTTAAGGCTGTCATGTGATCATGTGACCCCAAACCCTTCCTGTGGTTACTTACCCATTTCCAAAATGCTTAATTGCAGGGCACACACTCAGGAACTGGCATAATGACCACAGTGGTTCTCAGACCTGAAAAGTAGGGGTTATTATAGTAGAAAAGGCCAAGTGAAAGCCACTAGTACTACCTACACCTAAGGAAATACTAAGCCAAATCCAGTACCTCATTTCTGGAGCAACTGCATAGATTAGTGCCACCATCAAGGCTTGAAGGGTGCAGGAGTAGTGATTCCAACCACATCCCCATTCAAATCATCTACTTTCCCTGTGTAGAAATTAGACGGATCTTGGAGAATGACAGCATATTATCATAAACTTAACTCAAACTAGGATAACTATTATGCCAGATATGGTTTCTCTGAGTATTAACTCATCCCTTGGCACAAGGTATACAAATATAGATCTTGTAAGGCTTTTTTCTCAACATCTATTAATAAAGATGCAGATTATTCTCAGAGGGCAAGACTGAATGCAAAACACATATTCACTTAGTTTTGAATGTTGCCCAGAACAACAAAAAAAAAAAAAGCAAAAGGTTCTGCAATAAACCAGGCTGCCATGCAAGCTGTTTCATTTCTGCCACTTGGGCCATATGTATGATCCAGCAGATCGTATCAGTGAGAGAGAGAGAGATACTGTCTGGATCCTTTGGGAAGTCCTCAAAGGTAAATCAGACTGCAGACCCTTAGGGTCTTGGAGCAGATCCCCACCATTCTCTGTGTAATGTGACTCTCCTTTTGAGAAACAGACTGCCTTGCTCCTGAGCCTTATTAGAAACTGAATGCTTACTTACTAAGAGACCACAATTTCTCAAGGATTCTGAGCTTCCCGTCATGAATAAGGTGTTGTCTGACCTACCAAATTCATACAGCTGGGCATGCACAGTAGCACTCCATCATCAAATGATCCAATGAAAGTGTTACAAACAAGATGGAGACCAAGCATAACCTGAAGTTACAAGTAAAGTTATCTGAAGAAGTGGCCTAATTATCCATGGTTCCCATTCCTGCTACACTACTTTCTCTCTCCCAGGCCAACCTATAGTTCCTGGGGAGAAGAAAAAAATTAGGCTTAGTTTATAGATTATTTTGCACAATATGTACATACCATCAGAAATTTGGTGATTGTTTTCCCTTTCTAGGACATTCTATTAGTGATGAAGGAAAATCCCCCTACTGGGCAAAACATTAAGCAATGTATTTGGTTGTTCATTTTGTTTGGACGAAATGGCTAAAGATCCAATACCAATGTGTATACTTATTCATAAAATGTAGCCAGTGGTGTAGCCACATGGTCAGGGATCCAGAAGACATAATCAGGAAACTGCTCATAAGAAGGTCTGACAAAGATACATATTGATAAACCTCTCTGTAAGACATGCCCTATATAAAAGCTCACCAAAGGGTGATCTCAATAGAGAAAGATATGAAGAATTAATGGGTCGGATAACCCATTCTGTGAATTTCATTCAGTTTCTTTCCCTATTACTCTCATCACTGCCCAATTGCCTTATGAACAAACAAGCCAAGGTAGAGAGGAAGGTTATGCATGTGCTAAGAATATGAACTTTGGCTCACCATGACAGATCTGGCTAAAGCCACTAATGTACCCAATTTGCAAGCAACAGAGACCAACACTGAGGCCCGATATGGTATCACTGCACAAGATGATCAGCCAGCTACTTAGTGACAAGATAATTATACTGGACCATTTCCATCATGAAAAGGGCAGCATGTTTGTTCTTACTGGAAAAAGACACTCTGGATATGGATTTGCCTTCCCTATATGCAATGCTTCTGCCAAACCTACCACCCCTGGACTTACACAATGTTTCATCTACCATTAAGATATTTCACACAACATTGCTTCTGATTAAGAAACTTATTTAATAGCACACTTAAAAAAAAAGCACATGAATCATAACAATGGATCCATGCACTCCTCCTACTATGTTCACCCATCATCCTAAAGCAGCTAGCTTTACACAGGGGTGGAATGAACTTTTGAAGACTCATTATAGTATCAGATAAGTGGCAATACTTTTCAGGACTAAAGTAATGATATTCATGAGGTATGTATGCTCTAAATCAGTATACACCGTATGGTATGATTCTCCCATTGCCAAGATTCATGAAGGAACAGAAATAGTAGCGGCACCATTTACTATTACCTCCAGTCAAGCACTAGCAAATTTTTTATTTTCTATTCCTACAACCTTATGCTCTGGCTAGTCTAGAAGTCCTAGCTCCAAAGTGAGAAATGCATCCACTCAGAAACACAATTCCATTGAAATGAAGTTAAGATAATCACAGGGCACTTTGTTGATTCAAAGGTGTGAAAAGTCCAAACAAAAAAGAGAATTTCAATATTAGTTCAAAGCCAGCCTGGGCTATATAACTTGTCTCAAAAAAGAAAAGAAATGAAAAGAAAAGCATGACCTGAAGGTACAAGTAAGAAAAATTCTTCCTCAAGATTCTAACATCATTTGGTGCCCAGTCTACCAAGTGGTCCTACAGACTTTTGGACTTTCCAGTCTCTACCTGAATCAACTCTTTGAAATAAATTTCTCTATGTCTACGGCCATACCACCCTGAAAGCACCCGATCTCGTCTGAAATAAATTTCTCTACATCTCTATCTACGTAGGTTGACAGAGACATAGATACATGTGTGACGCATAATTAAGTTAATTAAATTATTTTAATAGCTACAATTTAAATATGTAAAATGTAACTAAATTGGCCAATTTAATTATACTATATATAACATAAAAATTACATTATTGATTTCAGTTTTTTTCAGTGCTTGGGATCAAACCCAGGTCTTGGCACATACCAGGCAAGCTAATTTTACTTTCTGTGGAAAATTATGACTAACACAGGGTCTTCCAAATATTAAGAGAAAGCAGCATTCTTTGCTTCAAATAGATCTAGAACCCATAAAAGGTGCTGAAAGATTTTAGCTCAATGCAACAAAGAACTTTATACAAACCAGAATTGGGTATAAAACACAGCTGTACACAAATGAAAAATGCTTCTCAAAACCAGTGAGCTCCCAGCCACCCACCATATTTGAGGAGATAATAAGTGGTAACTTATAAGGAATGCCCCACAGGAGCTCCGGTAACTAGTAGAAAATTTAAGCATTAAGTTTTGGAAGCTCTGTTTGTCTCTTCAAATTCAGTCTATAATTCTATAACAACATGATCTGATTTTGGATTAGCATGATAAAACAAATCTCAACCCAAGGAGAAACATAGTCAGCCCTCTGTATCCTCAGGTTCCACATCCTTGGATTCAACCAATCATGGACAGAAAATATTTGAAGAGGAAAAACAAAAAATCTGCCTCTATACTAAACACACACAGACATTTTAATCATTATTCCCTAAATATAGTATAAGTTATTTGTACAACATTTATGTTGTATTAGGTACTATTAGTAATCCATAGACAATTTAAAGTACACTGAAGGTTCTCTGCAAATAGTATGCCATTCTATATAAGAAACTTGAGCATTTGCAATTTTGGTATCCATAGGAACCCTGGAACCAATACCCAAGAGATACCAAGGAATAACTGTATAGACCACCTCTCAGAAAAGGATGCAGAGACCAACTACCTAGAACATCTCTGTGTACTCTAGAAAATATGACCATTTCTGTTCTATATGAAAACATGTAGTAAACACGTTTTAAGCCTCATTTTTCCTCACATAACAAGTTTTCTAGTATGTAACTCACCATATGAAGATTTCTTATGAATGTATTATTCTAAGACTGCTCATGGATTTGTACTTTAACTGACTTTCCTAGTCTCATTTACTAAAGCCAAGATGAGTTTGTGCTCATCTCACAATTAGCTCCAAACAGGCTTCACCATTTGATGCATTATGATTATTCCAAGTCCAGAAAGGGTTACATTTGCATCTCTCTAAGTTTTTTACCCCCCAAAGGGACCAGAAAGGAAAGAAGAACAAAGGAAAGGAGGAAAAAAGTTCAAAAGAAAGAAATATTTTCATATATTTATATGTTTGTTCTTTAAAAATTCACTGAATGAGTTATAGGGGAAGAAGATTTGAGAGATTAACACTGCCTATCAGACGTAGTGCTGGAACACATTATATGCATTCTCAATCTTCACAATAACCTTCAAAGATAAACATTAGGTTTTCTATTAAACAAAGGAGAAGAAAAGCTAAGAATACCTTGTCAATCTAATAAGTGACAGACCAAGATTTGAACTCATACTATCTGACTGCAAAATCTACCTGTTGCCACAGGCCATAATAGTATGAATAGGGATACATATGAATTTTAAATGTGTATATGACATAATTGATGTTGTTTTCAACATTTATGTTAATAAACAGTAAAGAGAAGTGAACAAAAGTGAATAAACCAAAAGAAACTGAGCATTTACTAAGTACATTTAACTGCTCAACACTGGTAATAATTCATTCTCTCTAGTACCTGTTGAAAATGAAATGGCTATAGTTACATAATCAAGCAAATTAACTTGAACTTTGAATTCTCTTAAAAGTGTTTAAGAGAATTTAAAGCATTACACAAAATAAGGGAGGAGAGGTAAAAAACCTAATAAATTACCAAAATAAAACCAGTTAAAATACAGACAAACAAAACTGATTAGGTTTTTTTTTTTGTAACTACATCAGCACATAAGAGTAAAGAGAAGAAAAAAAAGGAAATGAAAGCATTATCAATCACAAATGTAAGAGAAGAATCTAAAACAAGCCCTATACTGTAAAGGAATCAGGAACACGATGAGGTAGACAGAAAAAGATGTAGCTCTTTGGTGTGGTGCTTCTGCTATCCTATAATGCTCAGCATTTGATCACTATTGGATTGTTCCAATGTCTTAACTCCTTCAATCATATACCATAGCATAAGAATAGATTTTTATATCATAATGAAGTTTATATTACAATGAACTTGATTTTCAGGACAAGTGAGCAAAAGGTTTTCCCTTTTCACTGTATCCAGTATCTGCATATAGCACCACCCGTCCTTTCACCACCTCCACAGCTAACAAGGGAACCCCACTACTCTCTTCCCGAGACTAGCCCTTCCACAGTTTAACCTCAATAAAAGAGCAAAAGTGATCCTTTTATTATTTTTTTTAACGATGGTGATTTTTTTTTTAATTTTTTATTATTCATTTACTCACATATGCATACATTTTTGGGTCATTTCTCCCCCCTTCCCTCCTCCCCCACCTTCTCCCCTCCAAAAGTGATCCTTTTAAAACACAGATCATATCCCATCTCTTCTCCAAAACCCTGCAGTAGGCCCCATCTCATTCACAGTAAATGCCAACACCTGGACATTCTGGCCTTGATTACCACTCTCCCCTATTCTCCTCTCTCTCCACTGCTTACTCCACACCAACCTAGTCTGGTCTCCTGAACTTCAACCAAAATCCAACCACGCTGTTCCCTCCACCTAAGAAGAAAGGGAAACGGACATCATTCTATCCACCCCCCCCACCACCTCTTTTTTTCAAATGTCTTCTAAGAAGCTTTCCCTCTCCACTGCATATAAAATAGCAAGCACACACGTATGTTTTTCCTTGACATTTTCCATCCCCTTTCCTATTTAATTTTCTACCACAGCATTAACCACCTTCTGATGTATATCCATACTTGACTTGTCTACTTGTTTATAGTCTTACCCCTACTTAACAATAAGCTCTGCTTGGTTTCATTCACTACTCCAGTGCCTAGAACAATGACTACATGTACCCAACAAGCATAAATTGAAATAACATATTAGCCTTAAATTGAAACTTCAGATGATCTTTTCACTTATGTGAAAATGCTATTAAGCAGTAAAAACTTCAAGCAGGAAAACATCATACACTACTCCAGTTCTGCTTCCATTCTTACTTGTTTTTACATCAAATATGAAAGGAAAGGAAATGTTCCACCTTTCACAGTTCTATTTTCCACTTAACCTCAAATTATGAGCTCCACAGTTTCAACTTCCTTATTTGCCAAATAACAGGAACTGCCCCGTGGTGATCAGCCTCTTAAAAATCTAGTCTCTAAAAACCAGACATGATGCAAATTTTATATAAAATACTCATACCCTCTATACATTAACTTCGGCATTAAATTTCACTTTGTTTTGATAATGCAAGTAGCACTGGACCCTGTATGTTGTTTCACTGCTCCTAAATCCTTAGTATGATAAGCACAGTAAATAATTCATTCATCTTAAAGTTACTGCCTGTCTTCACTTGGACAAAACACAGAAAATCTGAAAAAAAAAATAAACCCTCACAAATGAAAAGTATTACAAATACCATATACTGGAAACTGTATATACTACTCAAAGGAGGATCTTCATACTACCAATATTTACAGCAACTTAAACTGATACTCTTCCAGCCTTAGCAAATACTGAAACATTAAAAAAAGGCTGCCCATAAATAAATGTGATAAAATATCGTATGCTCATGATTCCATTAAAATACATTCAAAAACAGGGAAACAAACCTATGGTATTCAAGTTAAACCAGGGTTAACTTTGGGCAGAGGCACTCAGAGATAATAAGGAGACATGAGTGACTTCTGAGGTAAAGACGTTATGTTTCTTGATCTGGGTAATAACAAATTGAGTTCTCACACTAGAAAAAACACAGAAGCTGTATAATGATGTGCTGTATTTTTCTGTACTGTTATGTGTAAGTAAAAAGCTTATGAAAAATTAAGTGTTACAGTAGTTCAAGACCATGAAAGTCAAGGATAAACAGCTCAACATAAATCAGTCCTTAAGAAATCTGTTTTTTGCATGTGTACTAACACTAAGCCTGTTAACCATATTCACTACATTCTAAGAAGGAAGAGAAGTAACACATTTTAGAAATAATTTGCTTCTAAAATATTTGAAACAAAACAAGTTTTATAATTCAAAAGAGTTAAACTTCAAATATTCAAGAGGTTAAAAAAAAAAAGAAAGAAAATAGGTTAAGGTGAGACCTGTTGTGAGAATCCTGTCTCTTATCACTTGCCAGCTCTGTAAATTTGCATGTAACCTTTCTGAGTCTGTTACCTCACCTATAAAACAAGGACCTGCTTCATAAGCTTGCTGTGTGTCCTAAATGAGTTATTTCACATATAGCATTGAGAATGGTGCCCAACACAAAGTAAGCACTCAACTTGTGTCTTCAACTTGTGTGGGGTACTTATTGACCCAATAATGCTAAATCATGTTTCTGCAATAGTCAACTGACAGATGAGCACTGAAATGCAACAGAGCTCCTTCTTAAAATAACTTGTACTTTATTTCTAAAGCAGTATCATTACCTGTGAGCTTTCTTTGAATTTACCACAGTAACTACTATAATATCAATAAACTACACTCCAGCCCCATTCTGGTTTTTAATCCTCTATTACAACAGCTAAAGCGCTCTAGAATGCAATAAACATTTAGATCACTGCATAAGCATAGACAGGAAGTGTAGGATTTTAAAACAATAATAACAGCTTATGCTTTGTAGGAGTTACTACATGGTCGTAAACACTGTGCTAAACATTTTTCCTAATTTTGATCCTATTTGTTGTTCACAACTCTATTAAGTAGACATATTGTTCACCCTTATTAAAATGGCTAAATCTATTTTACTGGAGAGCACATTTCCTTTGTTTTCTTTACCTCAATGAGATGACAGTCAGGATCTTAGCAGTCTTTGGAGTAATCAGTCTTCTGTTGGATGGCATTCTAGAGCAAGTACCTTCTCTTCCACAGGATATGAGGAACTCAGCTATCTAATCACATTATTTCAGTCTCACTTGAGATAACTTACTGGGTTAATTAAAATGCTTATCCATTTGCCAGGTGTTAATCCAAGTGACAATTTGATAATCTTATTAACAGTAACTTTTCAGAAAATAAGTGCTAGGAATCAATTTAATAGTCATATAATGAAATTTTCCATGTTAATATTAAAACACTCAACCTTGCAGATTTACTGGCTCACTCAGCATAGCAGCAACACACTTACATAATTTACATGCTGCTGCCTTCTTCCCTCAATTAGAAAAAGAACATATTTGATATGACATTAAGTCTCCAAATAAATTAATAAATGTAGCAGGAAGTTTTCATTTTAAATTACCAAAGAGCTTTTTAATACCTTATTTTAATTATACAATTCTATATCCACTGTAAATTGTTACAGAAAAATGAATTGCTTAAACTGCTTTGCCAAACACAATATAACACGTTGCTTTTTTTTTCCATTTTTATTAGGATATTGAGACAATTTCGAAGAGGCTTACATTGTGTACATTGATTAGATCACCGGCACCCAATTTCAAATAGGCTTACACTGTACATTGGTTAGATCACTGACACCATCTTCCCCGCTCTCAACACCCTCCCTGCCCCACTTAAAGCAACTGCAAGAGGTTTCATCATTCTATTTCATATATGTGTATGATGCCCACCAACCATACTCCCTCACCTTCATCTCCTCCATTCACCCTACCCCTCCCATAACTACCCTCCCATACTGTATCTATTTTACAGTCCTGTCTTTCATTGTTAATTCCAAAGTCTATGTTCAAAGGGGTTTCTCAATGTATCCCTATTGTGAGTATACTTTATTTTGGTCAGTTCAATGCCTTCCATTACTCTCCCTTTTCCCTCCCATTATTCAACAGCTTTCAATACATATCGTTATATCCCTTACCTGCACAGATGTAATGTATTTCAGCCACAATATTACCCATTGTATACTTTCAGCACCTCAGGCAATGTCCTAGCATATAACAGCACCTAGTTTCCCTGTTTAAGTAGCAGAGTCTTCTCCAACATTGGAACAACCCCTCTATTTCCTAAGCAAAAAATACCTAATTTACTGAACACCAAATTATACTATTGTACCTGGTATAGATATACATATGCATATGTGTGTTTATGTGTGTATAATTTAATCCTTACTATGACCTTGAAAAAGATGAATTATGTCCTTTCCCCTTTAAGGAAAAAACCAAGGCACAGAGACCTTGAGTTAGTGAACAATAGACAATTTAAACACAGGGTTGTGTTACTCTAAACCGTAGCTCATTCCATTATTCCATACTGTGTTGCCCTCCCAACCCTCCCTCATTCTCACTCTACACAATAGGTTTCTGTGATCACCAGTTACTGTGAAAGAAGAGATACACATATAGAACCCTGGACTTAAATATTCAAGCCATAAAAAACGACTAATAACAAACTGCAGACCAACTATACAACCAGGTATGATGGACCTCAACATGTAAAGGGTCATAATTAGAACTCCCTTTAGAAAATAAAGACAACCAACATTATCTAGAAGTTGCTCCTCAGAAGTTTGAGATGTTAAATTAAGAAAACTGAGGGCTAGGAGTGTAGCTCTGTGGTAGAATCCCCACCTAGCATGATCAAGGCCCTGGGTTCCATCACCAGTGAAAGAAAGAAAAAGAAAGGGAAAGAAGGAGGGAGGAAGAAAAGAAACAAAGCTGTTTTAGGATAAAACCAGAATTTTAAGAGGAAAAAAAAAAACTATCAACAGCTGAGAGTTAAGAAAATTGGAAAAAAAACAAGCACACTTAACGTATTGGAAATGAACACATATTTTCACTGGTGTCACCATAACAAAATGTCAGCAAAGAATCAGTCTTCAGCCTCTCATTAGTTTAAGAGAGATCAAGTGTCAGGACCTCAAACCTCATTCACCAGGAGCAAAGTGTTTAATAACAAACACACAAAGAAGAAAATACTCAAACTCTTTAATAAGAAATGAAAACATATTCCACTCAAAATAGCAAAGATTCTTTTTCAATGAAAATATCAATCGGCATTCAAAAACACAACCTTTCAAAAAGGCAATTTGTCAGTAAATAAATACATACAAATACTTTTAAACTTTAAAATATTCATATCTTTTAGCCTAATATTATGCTTCTGGGAGTGTACCCTTAAGATACAAACTGCAGAAAAAATTTAAGTACATAGATGATTATAACATTTTTAAAAGAAAAACTGAACTAAAATATATTGCAAGCACTTTTGTAAATGTCACAATGTACCCCCAGTACAATTAATTTTAAAAAAAAGATTAAAAAGAAAAGAAAAACAGGAATCACTCAATCAATGGGAATCTATCCAGCAATAATAATGAATTTATACCTTCCATTCCATTTAACAGTTAAGAAAAAGCTCAGGATATGTTAGATGCAAAAAAGCAAAATGCAAAATAGCATCTAAGAGAACTGCAACTTGTCTTAGTCCAATCAACCCGCTATAACAAAATATCTTAGACTGGGTTATTTATAAACAATATAAATTTATTGCTAACAATTCTAAAGACTGAGAAGCCCAAGATCAGGAGCTAAGAGATTTAGAACCTACTGCGGGATCTCTGCGTCACAGATGGTATCTTGTTACTATGTTCTTACACTGCAGAAGGAAGAAACAAAAGGGTCTAACAAGCCCTCAAAAGTCTCTCTTATGAAGGTATCAATTCCATGTATGAGGGCTTTGTCCTCATGTCCTAATCATGCCCCGAAGAAGTACCTACTAATATTATCACTGGAAGAGTTAGGTTTCAATATATGAATTTTTGGGAGATGCATATTCAGACCATAGAACACCTACATAAGATATTATATATAAAAAGGAATACCAAATGGTTCTTTCTGAAACGTATAATTTGTTTTACTCTTTGCTATAGCCTGTATATATTCTAAGTTCATAAAAAGAAAAACTGTATGAAAGGATGAAAACTAGAATAAGATAGCACTCATTTTAAGAATCATAAGCTGTTTTAAAAAATCATTTCTGAAATGTTTAAGATATATGACTAAAATACATTAAGTATTTCCTCTTAATTCTACTTTGACATTTTAGCCTCAGGGAAAAAATCAAAATATAAAACAAAGTTTATGCGCAAAAGGTATGAACCAAGACATTCTATGTTTAAAAAGTTTTATGAAGTACCTATGATATTCTGGCACGATCTAGGTACTACATGAGCAAGACAGCAATACTTTCACAGCTCACATTTCTGAAGATAAGTACAGTTAACAAGTCAACATATAGATTAAAATGTAGTTTTTGGTTGTAAGCATTACAAAAAATTCACAAAATGCTTCATCTGTTTATGGTGGATGGGGGAGCAAGAAAGGGACTGCTCCTATAGGAAGTCACCCAAAAAAGTCCTAAGAAAAATACAAAACCAAAAACTAAATACTAAAAGCCAGCCATGTAAAAAGGCTAATGAGAAAAAAAAAAAAAATCAAGACATAGGAAACCTAAAGTGCCAAGTCTGAGAAACAGGGAAAGAGTTTGGTATGTTCTCATAGCAGAAAAGAAGTCAAGTCGAAAGAGCTGGCAGATTGGCTCAAGTGGTACAGCACCTACCTAGCAAGTGTAAAGTCCCGAGTTCAAAACCCCAGTACCGCCAAACAACAACAAAAAGTAGCCAAGATGAAAATCATAAAAGGAAACAATGCTGGAATGCTGGAGAAGTACAAGTACAGAGGAGCCAGACCATGCAGGAATTTACCAAGCAGGGTATATCATGTTTCTATTTTATCATAATTACAAAAAGAAGCCTCTAAAAAGGAGGGGAAGGAAATTGACTGATGTCTACTTTTCATAGGCTTCTGAGAGACTAAACTGTGGAAGGTAAAAGAAAGCTACTGCAGAAATCCATGGGGGAAGAGATAATAATGGTGGCCTGGACTAGAGTAACAGCAATGGAAACAGTAGAGAAACTCAAAATGCAATGTGGTGGCTAGAACCCATAGTATTTACATGGGTGGTCAGGATAAGGACCAGACCAATAGAGAATTTACAAAGCTAAATTTTACAGTGTGTTTCTATAATAGAAGAATAGGTTACATACATTATAAAATATTCATCTGATGGAATATTACTAAACCTTCATTACTAGCTATGCCATAATGGATATGATACTTAACTAAATATTCAGGTCTTCAGTTTCCTCAATAATTACAACAAATAATACCCACTGCTGGGAGGATTAAATATGATCCTATGAAAAATGCTAAACAGTTACTGTACTCCATAAAATAAGCTGTCAGAAGTCATAGTATCTCAGCACTCAGAATAAAGTATTCAATAAATGTTCTGTGGATAAACAGTCAGGCAAGATGAAAGAAATGGTAGCTCAGCCCAAGTCTTCTAACTTGACTTTATACTCCTTATACAAATTATGCAGGTGAAAGGAGCAGAAGACGGATAGATGGAGACAGGGAGAAAAGGAGGGAGAGAGGAAGGGAGGAAGAACCATTAGATTATTAAATCAACAAAGGAGAACCATTAACAGACTTTTTTGGGTAGCACAATCCAAGGGCTTAAGAGTTCAATATTACAGAATTAAGTGGATTAACTAAAATAACACACAATTTCTAAATCATGAAAATAACTGGAAACTCTTAACTAGCCTACTCACAGGTTAATGAGTCAATCTGAATGCAATGTGAGTAGAGGGCAGAACTAGAAATTTAGATAAACCAGGAAAGGCAAGGAATTACCAATAGGAAGTCAAGAACTAGACAAGAAATAGAAGTGATTGCCAGGGTAAGAGAACAGAATCAAAAACCTGGAAGCAACGCACAAGGAGACACAAACCAAAACAAAGATTTTAGTCAGTCAGTCTGCCAGTCTACCGCTAATATAGGTATAGGAAACTGGTTTGAGCAATAACCCCAAAAGACATTAACACCAAATGCCGTGATACTGAATACTGAAATCCCAAAAGATCAAAATCCCTGAACCCTAAAATTTAAAATACTGAAATATTAAAATTCTGAAAATATAATTCTGGGAAAAATATTTTTAATTCTTTTGAAGACATTTATTTTCACTGTTAAATGGGGATTTATAAAACAAAAGAACATGACAGAACATTTCGCAGACCACTTCGCACAATAAAATAGACACTAAAACATTTTCACAAGCTTAAGCACTCAGGAATGCTAACAGCTGCACAATGTAACAGTTATGAACAGACTACTCTTACTCATTTTTAAAAACAGATCAAAAAGCAAAATGAATACATATAACTACATATGTAGTCATCTGCCATATCATGACAGACAACCTAAGTCTGTCTATTCATGAGACAGGTCACCACCACATATGTAACAGCCCGGAGCCAGAAGCAATTTTATCTTTCACAAATGAGATATACAAAAAGGGCATACCTTTACTCACTGCAGGAGTAAATTTTATGTACATACACAATTCTTATACACAAAGTCAATGTTATGATGATGCACAAGAACTCAAACTTGCAAAAGATGCACAAGAAGATGCGTCAGTACTCTCTTATACCCCTAGATTGGAAATGATGCAAAGACAAGTGCACAGCATAGTAAATTATAAATAATAATAATCTGCTGACAATTTAAAACAGTGGGGAGGCTGGACATGCAGCTCAGTATGCTTAGCACATGCAAAGCTCTGAATTTAATGAATTTAATGAATTTAATCCCCAACACCAAAAAAAAACCAAACAAATAAATAAGAAAATAAAAGAGGGGGGGTAAGCAAAGAAACCAAAAAAGTAAATGTGAATTGGAAAGATTACTTTCATGATCGTTAACTATACTTTGAAGTCTTGCATAGCAATGACTAGCTACTTCTTTTCTTTGAGAGCATGGCTCTCCTTGAAGAATACACTCATACTCATTTTCAGTCGCACACTGGTCTCTCGAAGCACCCTCAAAGACCTGAAGAATAATGTCTTTCCAAGGTTTTCCACTCAACACAATGCATCAGAATTCAAGAATTCTTTCCCCAAATTTCAGCTTTCTACCCTTAAATAGCTTTTCTTTTCCCAATGGGAATTATTAATGGCAATTTTCAAGACTGTGGCTTTCAGAATTTCAACATTCATGACTTCAGGACTTCAATCTTTTAGAACTGGAATTTGAGGGTTTTTACACTTGGGAGATTTTTTTTTTTCCTGCCTGTACTAGGGTTTGAACTCAGGCCCTTGCACTTACTAAGAAGGTGCTCTATCACTTGAGACTCACCCCAAGCCCAGACTTGAGAAATTTTAATCTTTTGGGATTTCAACATTCAAGACTATGGTGCTCTGGATTGTGTCTTTTGGGATTTTGATCAGCACCAGAAACTCACTCACCCCTAGGGCCCAGGCACAGACCCACCAGTCCTCTTATAGGAGAAGTAAAAGTAAAAGCTTACAACATTAATATAAGACAAGAAATCCTCTTGATCCAGGATCAACAGCAAAACTAATCAGAAGTTGCTACCACTATGGTGGGGCGGGGAGAGCTCCTAAACCCTATCTTAGAATGCAGGTAAACCAGGAAAATCAAAATCTACTCCATTCTCATCACAAACCTAGCATAGACAGTGAAAACCCCCATACAGCAAAGAATTGCAGATGAAGCAAGAACATTACTCCGACCACATAAAACACAACCCATCACTTAAGAAATTTCAGGTCTGTGGTGTACCAAAGGTAAAAGTAATAACAACAGAACCATACTAGCTCAACTAGTGACAAAAACTGACTCATCCTACCATACTGATGATGTGACAGAAGAGGAGCACCCAATTCTAGACATAGGTAATATTACCTGTCTCAACTGAACTATCACTCAATCATAAACTAACAAACACATAAACTAAACAAAATGCAAGAAAAAAAAATCAACCCACTTTCAAAAGATAAAGCAAACAACATAACCAAACAAACACAGGGGTGACTCAAATCTTAGAACTATGACAGAAGATGATAAAGTAACTTTAAGTAAAATTTTAAAAGACCTAGAGGAATAGGTTACTAGGTTTAAAGATAAGGACAACATGATGATCAGAGAACTTCAGCAGAGACATGAAAACTAAAAGTTAATTAATTAATAACACTGATATTAAAAAACATATCAAATATGAAGTATTTCTCTCAGATGATATTCAGTAACTAAGTCAATAGAAATTATCAAACTGACACAAAAAGAAAAAGGGAGTGTTCAATAAAAAAAACAACAGCTAGGAGGGCACTCCACAGTTATAAAACACATCACACATCAAACATACATAGGTAATATCCCAAAGGGAAAAGGAAAAAAATACTGAATGAAAGAATCATCTGAAAAGAGCAATACTGGAGGTATCACAATACATGACTTCAAAGTATATTACAAAGCAATAGCAATAAAAACAGCATGGTACTGGCACAAAAACAGACATGAAGACCAGTGGAACAGAATAGAGGACCCAGATATGAACCCTCACAGCTACGCCCACCTTATTTTTGACAAAGGTGCCAAAAACATATAATGGAGAAAAGACAGCCTCTTCAACAAATGTTGCTGGGAAAAGTGGTTATCTGCCTGTAAAAAACTAAAACTAGATCCATGTTTATCACCCTGTACTAGTATCAACGCAAAATAGATCAAGGACCTTAGTATCAGACCTGAAAGTCTGAAGTTAATACAGAAAAAGCAGGGAACACTCTGGAAGTAATAGGTATAAGCAAGGACTTCCTCAATAGAACCCCAGCAGCTCAGCAACTAAGAGAAAGGATGGAAAAATGGTACTACATAATATTTAAAAGCTTCTGCACAACAAAAGAAATGTTCTCTAAAGAGACCACCCACAGAGTGGGAGAAAATATTTGCCAGCTATACATCAGACAAGACTGATAACCAGAATATACAGGAAACTGAAAAAACTAAACTCTCCCAAAATCAATGAACCATAAAGAAGTGGGCAACTGAACTAAACAGAACTTTCTCAAAAGAAGAAATTCAAATGGCCAAAAAACATGAAAAAATGCTCACCATCCCTGGCCATAAAGGAAATGCAAATCAAAACTACACTTAGACTCCACTTCACCCCTGTTAGAATAGCTATCATCAAAAATACCACCACCAACAGACGTTGGCGAGGATGTGGGGTAAAAGGAACCCTCGTACACTGCTGGTGGGAATGCAAGCTAGTGCAATCACTCTGGAAAAAATATGAAGGCTTCTTAAAAATCTAAATATAGATCTGCCATATGATCCAGCAATCCCACTCCTAGGGATATACCCAAAGGAATGCAACTCAGGTTACTCCAGAGGCACCTGCACACCCATGTTTATTGCAGCACTATGCACAATAACCAAGTTATGGAAACAGTCAAGATGCCCCACTACTGACAAACGGATTAAGTAAATGTGGCATTTATTATACACAATGGAGTTTTCCTCAGCCATGAAGAAGAATGAAATCTTATTATCTGCAAGCAAATGGATGGAACTGGAGAACATCATCCTGAGCGAGTTTAGCCAGGCTCAGAAGACCAAAAATCGTATGTTCTCCCTCATATGCAGACTTTAGACCTAGGACAAATGCAGCAATGTTGTTGGACTTGGGCCACATGCTAAGTGGAGAGCACATACTGGAGGAATGGGGATAGGTGGGAAACCCAAACTTCAAAAGTGTTTGATGTCCCCACTATAAAGGAGCTAATACAGTAACCTTAAAATGAGAGAGGTCAATATGGGAAGGTGACCGGGAAGTAGTGAAGAGATTAGGTAGAGATGAATCAATTCGGGTTGTAATATACTTGTGCATGGAAGCAATGCTAGGAATCTCTCTGAATAGGTATCCTTATCTCAACTAGCAAAAACACTATGTCTTTCTTATTATTGCTTATTTCTACTCTTCAACAAAACTGGAGAAAAGGGCAGAACAGGTTCTGCCTGGAAGCAAGGGTGGTGGGGGAGAGAAATGGCCCAAACAATGTATCCACATATGAATAAATGAATAATAAAAAAAAGAACACAAACAAGAAATGTTGGTGAGGATGTGGTGAAAAAAGAACCCTCAATATACTGTTGGTGGAAATGTAAATTAGAACAACCACTCTGGAAAACAGTATGGAGGCACCTCAAAAAAACTAAAAATAGAACATATTATCCAACAATTCCACTCCTAGGGATACGCCTGAAGGATAAGTCAGGTTATAATAAGGCACCTGCAACCCATGTTTATTGCAGCATTATTCACAATATCTAAACCATAGAAACAGCCAAGATGCCCCACTACTGATGAATGGGTTAAGGTAATGTGGCAGTTATACACAATGAAATTTATTCAGCCATAAAGAATGAAATTTTGTCACTTGCAGGTAAATGGATGGAACTGGAGAACATCATCTTAAGTGAAGTTAGCCAGGTTTAGAAAGTCAAATGTGGAATATAGCCCCAATACAAATATTAAGAAAAACAGGCCATGTTAAGGGAAGGTCACAAACGAGAGAGGGAGGGTAAAAGAAGGAAGCTAAGAAGGTGAATATATTTGATGTACTTCCTATACAAGAATGAATACAGAATTTTTAAACCTGTTGAAATCACTGTAAGGAAGAGACTAAGGTAGAAAGGAGAAAAATAGAGGGCATGAACCAATTTGGCTTATAATACATACATATGTGGAAATGTCACAATGCAACACCCTTAAACAAACAAAAATGTCATTATTTTTTAAAAGCCAGCTAACAGAAAGGCAAATCAGGCCCTGTCTGAGAGGTTGGTACCAGTGGGAGGGGTAGGAGGGCGAATATGGTGGAAATATTATGTACACATGGATGTAAATGGAAAAATGAGACCTCTTGAAACTATTACAGAAATGGGGGGAGTGAGGATAAAGGAGAATGATGGAGAGGATGAATTCAACCATGATATATTGTAAGAACTTTTGCAAATGTCACAATGTACCCCAAGCACAATAATAAAAAAAAATTCCTATAGAAGGGAAAAAAGGCATAGCTTGAAATAATTAACTATTAATAAATACATAGGTAGACAATACTGTAAAAATATTTTCTATAATCTATAAAAAGTCAACAACATAGAATTTACTATCTGTACATAAAAATGAACTAGAAGAAATGGGCTAAAACAGAAGCAAAAAAAGGTGATAAAAATTTTTTTTGAAAAACCTGAATTATATACAGTATATCCCAGGAAACACAAATTAGAGTTTCCTTCCATAAACCACTAAATGGACATAGATATTCAGATTATATTACTTTGACCAAAACACTGTCAAGTTTTAGCAAGCATATTAAACAAAGGCATTTAGTTATGAG
Source organism: Castor canadensis (assembly GCF_047511655.1). NCBI lineage: Eukaryota > Metazoa > Chordata > Mammalia > Rodentia > Castoridae > Castor > Castor canadensis. The sequence continues at coordinate 134,341,208 of NC_133394.1, forward strand.
TTGTAAAAAAATTATTTACATAAATTAAGTAAATCCTCTGGAGTGATAATTCCATTTTGTAAAAATCCATCTATCCACAAATTCATGATCACTTCCATGACTGTGAGAATTTATGTCAGGATGACTGGAAAAAGGAGGGATCTAGAGACTGACAGGAATAAAGCAGAGAAGACTCAGGTCTAAGACTTAAAAATGCATCTTGGGCTGGGGTAGAGCACTTGCCTAGTATGTATAAAGCCCTGGCTTCAATCCAGTTTATTCTGTAAATACAAATAAAATGCAATGGAGTTTGAAGGAAACCCAGGTAAAAACTACCTGGTATTAAAAGTATATACCTCTGTCTGAAAGTTGGGAAAGTGCTATGACCCAAAGACCAGTCTAAGTAGTAGGAACAGGGCCAAGTTAGAATGTCTCCTAATATAAGGTCCCTACAGGAAGAATTTAAACTTTACTAGTACTATATGAATTGGTAAACTGGTACTGTATAAGCCACATGAGTGGAGACATTAAAAGACTTACTAAAAAAATTTACTCAAAGCTTTTCCCAGTTTATTCATCTAAATTAATCAAGATATCTGACACCACTGTTAACTCTAAGAGGTATGAATCAACAATTTAAAGTAACAGAAAAAAGAATATCTAACGTTTCAATAAACTATATATTGAGTGGTATTGTTCCTTAGTGTACATTCTACATTGTAAAGGGCATTTAAGCGTTTCATAAACTAAGGAAGGAAATTCTGTATATTTCCTTATTCTAACAGACAATAAATGAAAATAAACCTTTCTAAATTATTAATTCAAAACATTCAAATTATTCCTTACTGTGGTATTTTCTTTTAACAAGCACAAAAATAAGACCCTTCATGGACCATAGAGCCTTGCTCTGAAGCCCACTTTTCCCAAAAGATCTTGGTTGTTCAATTTCAAATTTTTCTAAGGTAAGGTTATTCAGGAACATTTCTATTATGATTAGGAAGGAACTGTCTATACATATACCATAACTTGCTTTGGAATTTATACTTACCTAAAAGCATCTGCTATTTATCTAGAAATCTTGAAGACTGAAATTCAAGGATTTACATATCATCTATTCATTCCTGAGTACTGTCTATTTTCATATTGTTACATTATGAATTAGAGGTCCTATAGTATCTTGACATCTATTTTGCTTCTTTAATAATCTAGAACATGACGATAAATAATCCTAATTATCAGCAATTCAATACTCAGGAATTAAGATGACTTTCACAACTACCATCACCTAACTGAAAATAAGCTTTTAAACACTTCAAATGTGAAGTTAAATTTTCAATATGCTATAATAGCTGCCAATTTTAAAGTGTAAACAATCAATATCGATTATTTATATGTACACTTAAATTCAGAGGACCAACATACTTGCATATTTCTGTAAGATTTATTTTTTTACTTTAAGTTTGGCTGATTGGTTGGGTTTTTTGTTTTTTTTTTTTTTTTGGCAGGGGGGATAGGTTGACAGTACTGGTGTTTGAACTCAGGGCATTGCATTTGCTAAGCAGGCACTCTACCACTTGAGCCACATCCCCAGTCCACTATAAGATTTTAAAATACATTCCATTAAAAAAAAAATGCTGTAGGGCTGGGAGCATGGTTCAAGAGCCTACCAAGTACACAGGAGGCCCTGAGTTCAACACCCAAGACAACAAAAAAAAAAGAGTTGTAGCCAGGTGTAATGGTACTTGTCTGTAATCCCAGGACTAAGGCAGGAGATTCCTGAGTTTGAGACCAGCCTGGGCTACATGGCAAGACCCTACCTCAAAAACACAACAAAAGTTCTATACATCCCCACATACATAATTTTTTATATATACATATGAACATTTATACAAATACATGTATACATGAACATATATTGTAGGATGGGCATACTGAGTGACATATACCTGTAGTTCCAGTTACTTGGGAGGCTGAGATAGTTGGATCACTTAAGCCCAGAGTTTAAGATCAGCCTCGGCAGCACAGCAAAACCTCATCTCAAAAAAAAAAAAAAACCGTGGGGAGAAATGAACCAATCCTTGTATGCACATATGAATAATAAAAGAAAAATGAAAAAAAAAAAAACAAAAACCTGCACAGCATATAGCAAACACATCATAAAACTAGAAGTTAATAGATCTGGGCTCTAATACAAGGTTTATTATAGTAAGTTAAAGTTGATCCTTAGTGTAAAGACTACATGTATATTAAAGTCAAGAGAGATCATTGTGATCTGGCTGGCTGCTATTATAATTAAATAAAAAATCAATAAGTAGAAACCAATAAGGCATTCAGCTTCAACTAAAAGAATCTAAAAACTAGTGAATACTGAGGTAAGTGGCAATCATAAGTGATGAAGTTACCAGTTTTACTCAGATCACATTACTGGATATAGTAAAATTACAGCTGCATGACAATTGAATTTCATAAACATGAAATTATGAGATCAAAGACCATTAGCTTAGTTTTCCACTTTTCTCTAGAATCTAGAAAATATCAAGCACAGAGTAGGCATTCAAACATATAAACATATAAACATATTGCCCAACTGAGCAGCACAATGTAACCTTACAGTTGACACCTAATACTCAGTGTACTTTTAACTAATTCACACCAACCAGTACTTTTTAAAAGTCTTTCAAAGGCAATGGAACTACAAGTTGAATAAAATTCCAGGCTTTTAAAGAATCACATCACTTTAATTTCTCTAAACTCTTCTGAAAATATGTGAAATTATCTAAGTAGAGTTCGTGAACACATGTCTAACATGGGCAGAGTCTTGGAATCAATCCCCAACTCAAAATAAATTATTCTCAGAAGCTATCAGTAAACATACTTAAATGTAAACACATACTTAAAGACTATAAGGAAATGAAATTTTGACTTAAGTCTTATCTGTAGTTGATGAGGTAGATGTATTTTCTACTTTTACTTTTCCCACCAATGTTTTTTTTGGCAGTACTGGGGTTTGTACCCAGGGCTTTATGCTTGTTAAGCAGGTGTTCTACCACTTGAGCCACTCTACCAGCCCTTTTTTGTGTTGGATATTTATAGACAGAGGTCTCTCAAACTATTTACCTGGGCTAGCTTCAAACCATGATCCTTCTGATCTCTGCCTCCTGAAGAGCCAGGATTACAGGCATGAGCCACACCGACACCCAACTACATTTTCTGTAATTTTTCTATTCAGAAATTAAAGCTTTTTAAGTCTCACATTTCTACTGCAAAATGCTTTAAATCTTTCAATTGGATAAAATAAAGATACAAAATGACTTATGCTAATGATACAACTAAAAAGCTAACTTTTTAAAAATATCACAGTATTTCCCAATTTTACTGCCTATTTTTAGCCTATTTTTACAAAGTTTTAACTAATCTCAGACCATTAATAATCTGGTTATTTAGATCACAGAAGTGTCTTGAATATGCCATTCATAATCACATCTAGCATTCTCAAATGCCAATGTCTATGATAAATGTCCTTCCTACTCAGCTTCCAACTTTCATACTTCCCTCTGCTATCTGACAAAGTCACACATTCTCAGCAAACACCTCCACTCTGGAAAAAAGAACTTCTACAAAGAATTCTACCTTTGTAATTCAGGAAAACAGCACATATTCTTGTAACCTCATCACAATGTATCATCAACCTCCAAGTGGATACAGCTTCTAGCAATCTTCAAGGCAGGGTAAATACCAATACCTTATTGATCTTGAAATGCCAAATATCTAACTTGAATCTGTCACACAGCACTCACTGAAGCTTTTTGTGTACTTGTTAGTATAGTGAGGAAGAAAAGTAGTTTTGAAAAAAAACTAAATTAAAAAAAGGGGGGGAGGGAGAGAGCTAAGAACATAGCTTAGTGGTAGAACCCAGACCTGGGTTCAATCCTTGGCACCTCAAAAAAAAAGAAGAAAAAGAGAAAAGGAGTTTTTTGGGTTTTTTTTTGTTTTTTGTAGTACTGGGGCTTGAACTCAGGACCCACACCTTGAGCCACCACCAGCCCTTTCCTGCGAAGCGGTTTTCCAAGACAGGGTCCGGCAGAACTATTTGCCTGGGCTGGCTTTGAACCTCGAGCCTCCTGATCTCTGCCTCCTGAGTAGCTAGGATTACAGGCATGAGCCACAGGTGCCCAGCAGAGACTTATTTTTAATACTCCAAATGTGTAACAAAAAACTTGCAGTAGATATTCTATATCTATATCTATATCTATACATATATATAGTTTTCTAATTTTAATGAGATAAATTGACAATTAAAATGTGCATGTATATAAAGTGTAGGACTTGAGATTTGATATAGGTATACCTTGTGAAACATTCACCATAATCATGCTAACTAACATAGGAATTACATCACATTTCTACCTTTTTTTTTTTTTTTTTGGTGTGATGAGACTTACAATCTAACCTGTTAGCAAATTTCAAATATACAAACCTGTTAACTACAGCCACAGAGTTACACCATAGATCTCCAGAATTTATGTTCCATAATTAAACTTTGCACCTCTTGATCAACGTCTTTCCATATTCCCCTTCCCCCACAAATGTGGTAACCACCACTCTACTCTCAATTTTTTTTTTTTTTTGGTTGTTCTATGGTATGAACTCAGGGCCTCCCACTTGCTAGGCAGGTGCTCCAACACTTGAGCCACAACTCCAGTCCTAAATTGAATATCATACAGTTTTTGTCTTTCTCTATCTGGCTTCTTTCATTTAACATATGTGTTCCAATTCACCTACGTTTTCACAGATGGCAGGATTTCCTTTATTTTAAGGCTGAATAGTATTCCACTGTGTGAGAGAGAGAGTGAGTGAGTGAGTGAGTGAGTGTGTGTGTGTGTGTCTTGTTTTCTTTAACCATTCATCCATCAACAGACTTTAACGTTCTCACATCTTGGCTATTGTGAGTAATAGTAAAAAGAACACGAAAGTGCAAGTACTGGTATTTTTAGTAACCGTAGCTTGAAAATAGATAAGCTACAAAAACATTTATGTACTTTTTTAGATTATGCAAATCCACTCTCAGGACTTTCAGGTTTACATAGTTCCTACAATGATAAAAATGGTCAGTTACAGCATATTTGTAACCCTACTTCCCCAAGTTACAGCTGACACCAAACAGTAATGTTTAAAACTATATGCGTACACACCCATATTCACCAATAATTGACTCCTCACTATAAACCTCTAAGTTCTTTCTTGTAACCATTTTAGCATACCTAAAGCTTGAATACACTTTAGAGGGTATATTTTAAAAGGCAAATTCAAAGATACACAATGTATCTGTAATTGCAGTTAGACAAAGATTTTAAATTTTTTTTCAAGTTGGTGCCCAGAAGGAAACAGCAAGGATTAACCGTCAGAAAATGTGTGATAAAGTAGAAGAGCAAGAGATGACAATGGGAAATAGGAAAAATTACATACATGTCATTAACAGAAAGGTCACAAGTTTATTGCTAGAGAACAAGAATAAAAGAGGAACCTTTGATAAAATCCAACACCATTTCATGATAAAAGCTCTAAGAAAACTATGAATAGAAGGAAAGAACCTCAATATTATAAAAGTTATATATGACAAACCTACAGCCAGCATTATACTTAATGGTGAAAAACTGAAACCATTTCCTCTAAAATCAGGAATGACACAAGGATGCCCACTATCCATCCTCACTCCTGTTCAACATAATACTGGAATTCCTAGCCAGAGCAATTAGGCAAGAAGAAGGAATAAAAGGAATACAAATAGGTAAAGAAACTGTCAAAATATCCCTATTTGCATATGACATGATCCTATACCTTAAAGACCCAAAAACTCTACTCAAAAGCTCCTAACACCATGAACAGCTATAGCAAGGTAGCAGGATATAAAAATCAACATAGAAAACTCATGAGCATTGCTATACACTAATAATGAACAAACTGAGAAAGAATATATGAAAACAATTCCATTTTCAATAGCCTCAAAAAAATCAAATACCCAGGAGTAAACTTAACAAAAGATGTGAAAGACCTCTACAAGGAAAACTATAAACTCCTGAAGAAAGAGACTGAGGAAAACTATAGAAAGTGGAGAGATCTCCCATGCTCATGGATTGGTAGAATCAACATAGTAAAAATGTCTATACTCCCAAAAGCAATCTACATGTTCAATGCAATTCCCACCAAAACCCAATGACATTCATCAAAGAGCTTGAAAATCTACCATTAAATTTATTTGGAAACACAAGAGACCATGAATAGCCAAGGCAATATTCAGCAAAAAGAACAACGCTGGAGGTATCACAATATCTGACTTCTAACTAAATTACAAAGCAATAGCAATAAATAGCATAGTACTGGCACAAAAACAGACATGAACACCAGTGGAACAGAATAGAGGACCCGGACATGAACCCACACAACTATAACCAACTTATCTTTGACAAAGGCGCTAAAAATATATGATGGAGAAAAGATAGCCTCTTCAACAAAAACTGCTGGGAAAATTGGTTAGCAGTCTGCAAAAAACTGAAACTAGATCCATGTTTATCACCCTATACCAGTATTAACTCAAAATGGACCAAGGACCTTAATATCAGACCACAAACTCTAAAGTTAGTACAGGAAAGAGTAGGAAATACTTTGGAACTAATAGGTATAGGCAAGGACTTTCTCAGTGGAACCCCAGCAGCTCAGCAACTAAGAGATAGCAGAGATAAATGGGACTTCATAAAACTAAAAAGCTTCTGCTCAACAAAAGAAATGGTCTCTGAACTGAAGAGAACACCCACAGACTGGGAGAAAATATTTGCCAGCTACACATCAGACAACGGACTGATAACCAGAATATATAGGGAACTTAAAAAACTAAATTCTCCCACAACTAATGAACCAATAAAGAAATGGGCAAGTGAACTAAACAGAACTTTCTCAAAAGAAGAAATTCAAATGGCCAAAAATCACATGAAAAAATGTTCACCATCTCTAGCAATAAAGGAAATGCAAATTAAAACCACACTAAGATTCTACCTCACCCCTCTTAGAATACCATCATTAGCAACACCACTAACAACAGGTGTTGGCAAGGATGTAGGGGGAAAAAGGAACCCTCTTACACTGTTGGTGGGAATGTAAACTAGTACAACCACTCTGGAAAAAAATTTGGAGGCTACTTAAAAAACTAAACATTGATCTACCATATCCAGCAATACCACTCTTGGGGATATACCCAAAAGAATGTGACACAGGTTACTCCAGAGGCACCTGCACACCATGTTTATTGCAGCACTATACACAATAGCCAAGTTATGAAAACAGCCAAGATGCCCCCCTACTGACGAATGGATTAAGAAAATGTGGTATTTATACACAATGGAATTTTATGCAGTCATGAAGAAGAACCAAATGTTATCATTCGCTGGTAAATGGATGGAATTGGAGAACATCATTCTGAGTGAGGTTAGCCTGGCCCAAAAGACCAAAAATTCTATGTTCTCCCTCATATGCGGACCTTAGATCAAGGGCAAACACAACAAAGGGATTGGACTTTGAGCACATGATAAAATCAAGAGCAGACAAGGGAGTTATGAGGATAGGCAAGACACCCAAAAAAAACAAGACAGCATTTGATGTCCTCAATGCAAAGAACTAGTGGAGAAACTTTAAAGCGACAGAGGCCAACAGGAAAAGGGGACCAGGAACTAGAGAAAAGGTTAGTTTGAGAAGAATTAATTTAGAATGTAACACACATGTATAGGAAAGCAATGCGAGTAAACTCCCTGTATAGCTATCCTTATCTCAACTAGCAAAAACCCTTGGTCCTTCCTCTTCAACAAAATTAGAGATAAGGGCAAAATAGTTCCTGCCTGGTAGTGAAGGGGGAGAGGGGGAGAATAAGAGGGCAAGGAAAAGGGAGGAGGCGGGGGAAAGGTGAGAGAAATGACCCAAACATTGTATGCATATATGAATAAAAGAAATTTTTAAAAAAGAAGGAACATTAAGATTATCTAGTTAGTCAATATGAGATGTTTTTATAAAAAAAAAAAGCAGTACTGGATAGAAAACATGAGAGTAAAAGCATGGATCTGTGAAATATACAGCAATGATTAGCAAATACAAATTTTAAGTGAGATGCACTTGGCTATTAAAGCCCTTCCCAGCACTCAGGAGGATCTGAAGGAAGATCAAGAATTTTAGGCCAAGCTGGTTGCTGGTGACTTATGCCAGGAATCCTAACTACTTCTAAGTCTGAGATCTGGATGATCGTGGTTCAAGCCTAGCCTGGGCAAACAGTTCTCAAGACCATCTCCAACATAACCAGAGCAAATGAACTGGAGTTGTGGCTCAAGCAGTAGAGAGCCTGCTTTGCAAGTACTAATCCCTGAGTTCCACACACAAAAAAAAAATGGAGAGAGTTCTAGGTCAGCCTAACCTACAGAACAAGACCCTGTCCCAAAAGAAAATATCAAAGCAAAGAAAATTCAAGTTACTTACTGAGAAAATCCCCTTCATTACTCTAGGGATTTTTTAATGAGGTTGTTTAGTGTTTTGTAATCTCGTAAGATATTTGCTTCAAGTACTTTTAAAATTTAAAACTCCAACTCTTAATTCAATTAAAACAGTTAAGTGTTTCACTTCCATGGAATGGCATTTGTAAGAGCTGGGTATGGTGGTACATGCCTGTAATCCCAGCACTGGAACCGAGAATTGGAAGCCAGCCTGGGCCATATAAGACAACCCTGGATCAAACAACCAAAAAACAAAAACAAACAAACAAAAATCAAAGACAGATGCAGAGAAAGTGAAAATGATTACAGGAAAAACAGTAAGTTACACAGTAGTCACTATCAATAAGCACACATAAAGACAAACTCTTATGCAAGAAAAAAAGATGCTTGGGTTCCAAGATGAATATTAGTTCAAGTGAACTGTTCTTGCCAGTTGTGGAGGTTCCTGGTCCTGTAGAGGAAATGGGAGGGGTGGGAGGGGTCTGGGGAAGGTAGTTATCACTATCTTTTAAAAACTCTGAGTAGTTAAAAGCTACAACTGCTTTTAGCCTTAATCCTAAAATTACTCACTTAAAATGATGCTGACGAAGCCTAGCAGAAAGGAGATTACTCTCAGGACTGTAGCCATGACAGTTGTGCAGTATCATTTCAAGGGCCAAATGAAATAAAGCCAAAAGTCAAATCAATCACTGGCTCAGGGTTCCCCATCCCCCATTTAGAACTTTCCTAGTAATGAAGTTCTGTGAGGAGGAAATGTTCAGCTGAAGAACACAAGACTAAGAACTGCCACTTAGGAGAGACCCATCCATAAAAACAGCAACAAAGAAACTAGTCAAGGAAAATGGTTACTAAGGTAGGATTAGTGTCAAGAAAAACAGTATCAAATACCTACTAATATAAAGATCTAGCTAGATAAGGGAAAGGACCATTTACATTTGCCATTAGAAATGATCATCTATTGGTCCAGCATGAAATTCACAGAGGGATGAAATTCAAGTTAATTTTGAAACAAATAATGAGTCAGTACTTGGAGACATTATTAATCACAAGGGTCCTGGCAGGTAGAACAGAATTCAACTCTGATAGAACATTAGTTCAGTCTAGAACACATTTATTCTTTATTAAGGAATAAACATACATTTTAAAATATGGAATGCCAAAGGTCTTATATAAGCATCTTATGCAAACATATTCTCTGGCTACCAAGTGGCTTTATTTGTCAACTGGCAAACATAACTACAATTGGTTTTTAATTACTTTGTAAATCACCATAAAACTCCAAACACAAAATAATTTTATATTAAAAGGCACATTCGAAATAAAGGAGAGAGTGTGTTTCTTCTTAGATTTTTCACAGGCTTATACTAATTTAAATCATTCTAGAAACTCTTAAGTGTTGAAAATTAAAAGAAAATATTTATTTCTTAGACACCAATAGTAATGTAATAATAAAACAAATTTTATACAATTTCCTCTAAACATTTTCATAGCCTCTACATAACTGAAACTCTCAAGACTTCTATTACTACAGTTCTCTAACTGGCCACCTGATCTCTACTATCTCCTCACTTCCATCCACCCAGAATTAGCTTTCTCAGAGACTTGCCACCCCTGTTCAAACACCACAGTGTCTATCACTCCCTAGTGACAGGACAATATTTAGAATTCCAAGAGTTTATGAACAAAACTCTCAAGACATTCAAAATGTCGTTTTTACTTTAAAAAATAATGTTGATTTACATTCTCCATAATGTATATGTTTAGTAATTTTTAACATTTTAAATTATCAATATTTAGTGTGTGTCCTGAATAATCTAATAAAGTGGATATGAGAAGAAATTTATCCTATTTTTCCTGGTGCTTCCCATATTGCCCAGTACTTGGCTGAGTATCCCAACTTTAGATGTGGGGACATTTCCATACATATTGAATACGCTAAGGAATATTAAAGTACTTGGTAATTTGGACCCAATCTTCTTTCTCCTACTCTATTTCCCACTACTCTATCTATACCCTATGTACACCTCTAAAGAAAACGATTAACTTACTCCATATATATGCTTTGTCTTAAAAGCCCTTTCAACTCATCGCCACATGAAGATTTATCCAGATATGAAGATCTACCTCAAATTCTAAACCTATATTAATCTAAAAATATTAGCATGTATCCAGCCACAAATCAAGTCCTTAACAAATTCTAATTTGGGTCCTGTTTTTTACAAAATTAAGCTACATCTTAAATCCAAGTTTCTAATTGGTCCTTTAGAGTTTTTCCTGTCCTATGAGATCCCCAACAGAGACCAACAGTTCCTGGTAGTCTCAGGAAGAGTAAAAAGGGATATAATATCTAATTCTTAAATGTTCAGAAGTCTAGATCAAATGAACACCAGCAGTTTCTTTAATTCTGTAGCTACCAACAGCAACATAACTACAACAATGGCCAATGATTACTAAAGAAAAGGACTGCTACCAGTGCCAGGAGGTGGCTCATGACCACAATTCAACTATTTGGAGGCAGAGTTCCAGAGGACCAAAACTGGAGGTCAGTCTGAGCAAAAAGTTAGCTAGATCCCCATCTCAACAACTAATCTGGGTGTGGTCCGAGCTATGGCGGTCTCAGGTAAAAGGATCACAGTCTAAGGCCAGCACAGCAAAACCACAAGACCCTATCTGAAAAATAACTAGAGCAAAAAAAAAAGACTGGAGGCGTGGCTCAAGTGGTAGAGTGCATGCCAATCAAACACTAGACACTGAGTTCACTAGACCCCAGTACTATAAAATAAAAATAGAAAGAAAGGGACTAGTAAGTATAACTATAGGGAAGGAATAAAAGAAAATAGCAGAAAAGTATCAAAAGAAGGCTTTAACAAATCATAAGCTCAATTCAGAAAGATCGACTTCACAAGAGGAGCCGTGTGAGTTATACTATGAGTTTAATATTATAACAATGTAAACATTAACACAGAAATCTGTTGTAAAATATTACTCAAAGCAACATACTTAACACCACACTTGAACCCACTAATTTTAAAAAACAATAAGTAAGTAACAACATTTACTGGGTAAATGTTAAGAATGCAAGGTGAGATAATTAAGTTTCGCTTAAGATTTCTCTACTGCAATGATGCTAACTGAGCTATTTCCATCTAAATTAATGAAAACCCTGTAACAGATATGTTTAACATTTCTGGATAAAGTCATCCTTCTTAATGATGGTCTGATTTAAACTAAGAATATTTTAGATTTTCATGGAGATTCTAATACTTCTAAAAGACATGTTTTAAAACGTGCATTTTATTTCAAATAAGATATCAAATGGGTAAAATGATACTATAGTTAAAAACCTTTATATATGCACTAAAGAATGTTACTTTAAGTCACTAAAAAATCAGGCAAGCAAATATTTAAAGCTAACATTTGTTTATAAAGTCTTCTGAAACAATTAGCTACATATAAAAAAAAAGGTTTCAATGTTTCAGTTGTTCTACAGTTTGCCAGAATAAAGAATGTATTTTGTTCATAATAGTTTTGCCCTTCCATAAAACTTTCTCCATACCCATATCTCAAGGAGATCACTCACTCCCCACAGGAATCAATCCATTGATTCTATAGCTGTTAGGCAAAAAAAAGTTAACGTTCTGAATTATTAAAGTACAGCTTTAAGATGTAATTAGCAATCTCTCAATCACTAATCTCTAATTTCCTTTAAATTTCCAATCACTTTCAAAATAAGAGCCTTTAAAAAATAACAAATACACATAAAATTTAAAACCTTTACTATATAACATTAGAAATATTGGTTCCACATTATCAAAACATTTATACAATAAATTCTAAAAAGTAATATAAAAAGAAAAAATATGAACCTATATTCATTATGACAACAGATCTGTTTATTTTGATGATTTGTCACTGCCTGTCTTTATAATAACACTTTACTTGCTCAAAATTAAGCATAAGACATGATTTAAAGGCAATTTATTTTTAAGATATACTAAAATGAAACCCTTGGGAGGCAAACATCAGTGAAAAAGAATGTTTACTAGATGTTATTAGCAAGAGGCAGTATCTTAGGAAGTTTCTAAACTCAAGTATTAAAAATATCAATCTGGAAAGGAAAATAAAGTGATTTGGGCTGTCATTTTAGAGCTATCATGAATCTGACAGTTAAATGACAACTTTAGGTTCAGAGCCAGAGAGAACAATCCTCTCAGAATTCTTTCAAGAATTTCCAATTATTAAAATTCACATGAAGTTCAGTTCTTTCCTTACTGATGCTCTATTATTCACAGTTTAACAATAGAAGAGAGCCCTGCAGAGGCCATGTGGAGTTCAAAGCAATATTCAATGTTCTAATTTCATCAGGGTTTTTCTATTTACTTTTTCCAAAATATCAGTGCTGGGGGCTATGTTTACATAAGCTTAGTAAAATTATTGCAATTCAACTTGCATACTTGGTAGTTTTATAATCTCAAACTTTGTATGAGAACGTTTAACTTATTAAAATCAATATTCTAACAAAAAGAAAGATTAAGAACATTAGAAGTAATTCCCGGCAAATCTTATTTTTGGTAAACTTATTTTAAAGCAGTGCAGTACAAATTTGTTATGTGTGACATATCAGATTTTTTTCCCCAATAAGAATCACCTTGTCTTTTTCACAGTGCCATAAATAACTACAAAGAAACTTAAATCTTAAAAGGATTATAAACAGCTTATAAAATAAAATTCCATCTGAAGTAGTTTTCTTGGTATGATGTACACAGTATAAACTATACTTGTTAATGATAATAAATACCAAAATTCTGAATTGCTTGCCTTTCTGCCAACTACATTTTGATAAAGCATTAGGCAATTATTTACTGATCAAACTTTTCTGCTCAAAAACCCAAGAGCCACACTCCATTCCTACAGCTTCTAAAAGCTGAAATAGTTCTGCTCCTTTCTCACATGAGGCATTAAACAGTGAAGCTGAAGCTACAGTCTTATCTAGCTGATTTCCTGATTATCACTAGTCTTTACATTGGTCATTTTTATTTCAATTACTCAAGCATAAAACTATCCACTCTATCCTCTCACTCAAACTATGCTCCTACTACTGATTATTCTGTAATATTTTATCCAAATTAACCAACGCTTTTAAGGTTTGCTCTTCCAAGTTCCATTTAATAAGGCTTGATATCTTTCTGGGTAAATTAACTATGATATGCTGATCATCCTGTTCTACACCCTACAACTTCCAAAGTGCTTGACAAAGTTTACCAATGTCCTTCTTTTCCCTAGAAGAGCAAACATCCAGTCATAGAATAGTTGCTTGGATCTGAAGAATATAGTTCCTGAGCACTTCAGAGAGCAGCTGTCAGAACTTCCAGATGCCTGCTGGACTATCACTTTAGTTAATGATGGGTCATCTTGTTCCACTTTACTTTTTCCTCTTTAATCTTGCAATTTGTGCAGAAAATCTATAGATCTGCTTTAAAAATGAATGAAGTACTAAGAAAAATAAGCATTACTTTAGCTCCTTTGCTTTTCTCAAAAAATCGTTTCAAGATCTTTGTATCAGTTCTTAAACCACGACAGATGAGTTATACAAGACAACGAAAGGCTTTAAATGGATACGGTATTCTACCAAACTTTATTAAACATGCTTGCAAGTTTTCAGTTATGTGCTAGAACGTTCTATATTAAAAGGATACTGGTGCAGTCTATCAGATCCATGCTCAAACACACGCCCCAAATACCCTGTACTTGGTAAATTTTAGGTATATTTCTGTTTACCTGCTAAGCTCTCTGCACCCTTTGTCACCCAGTGATGCTCCCAACTGCAAACCCTTTTCATCCTTTAAAATAACCTCTTTCTACCCCCCAAAAAATAACATTAGACTTCGTCGTTTTCTCGTCCTAATACGCAACCACTAATGCTAGGTATAATGGCTCTCAGAGAACCTCTTCAGCAGCTTCCCTAGGGACGCTGTGCTCAGTGGGGCTCCCAACCGGTGAGACTCTGCCAGCTGCCTCTGCAAAAGCAGCACCAGAGGCCGACTCAGTACCGCATTGCTGCTGCTGCTGCCGACTTCTTTTAGCAGCTTAAAAACAAAACAAAAAAAAAATCAGCCGAGTACCGTGCAGACCCTGGTGGCTTTGATGCAGCACGAAAAAGAAATCACTGCACTGCTTGCTCAGTTTGGAGGAGTTGGGTAACCGAAGGGCGGAGAGCGAATGCCGTCGAGAAAGTAATCGGTCGAGGGCGGGGTGGCGGGTGAAAAAGGGAGGCTTCTCAAGTGAACGGGGCCGCGACCGAGCGGCGGCCAGGGCCCCCCGCCCCTCACCGGTAACTGGCCGGGGCCGTCGAACAGCGGGGCGTCCGCTGGGACGCGGGCCCTTCCGGAAGATGGGGATCCCGCCGCCGCCGCCGCCACCACACCCCCCACGCCGCCACCCGCCCCCACCCCCGGGCTCCTCACCTGTCATCAGCGCCGGGCGGTCGCCCGCCGCCGCGGCGGGAGAAGAGGCGGATGCCCCGGCAGAGCCCGCCGCCCGCGGCCCGCGGAGGTGCCTCGGCACCAGGTCGCATCCTTCCGCCGCCCCGGCCACCAACAGCCCGAACACCAGCAGCGCAGCCCGGAGCCGCCGAGGCAGCCAGCCCCAGGCCGAGCCGGGCGTCGCGGCGGGATGAGGGCGTGGAGGAGGAGCGGAGGGAAAGCGCGGCGGCGCCCCGGCCGCCGGCCACCCGCCCGCTCCGCGAAGCGCCGCAGCCGCCGCCGGCGACTCCCCGGGCCGCCCCCGCCGCCTCAGACGCTGGCTCCCGCCGAGCGCCAGGCTGGTCCCCTCGGCTTCGGCGGCCTCCGGAGCTAGGGTCCCGGCTACGTTCATTGGTTCCGGTTATTTAAAAAAAAAAAAAAAAAAAGTGGGGGTGCAGAAAGGTTCGGCGTCTTCGGGTCGTGCGCGACAACCGCGCTCCTGCCGCGGCAAGACCGGGATCCGCTGCTCTGGCGCGGCCAAACACCAGCCCAGCGCCCGCGCCGCCACCGCGGCGCATCCCCCCGCCCCCTCCGGCCCGCGCTCGTCGTAGTACCACGCTCAGCCGGGACGCCTCCCTCCCCTCACACATTCGCTCGCATACCAATCCCCCGCCTCCCTCAGGCCCTGCTGGGCGCAGGCGCGGCGCCGTTGCACTGCGCATGCGCGGCTGTCCGGCCCCGCCCCCGGGGGCGTTCCCGGGCGCATGGGCGTGCCTCGGGGTGGTTTCTAACGCGACCCAGGAGCTACCAGGAGAGAGGGCCCCTCCCCCATACACGCCCCCTCGCGACTTGGTGAGGGGCGCCCAGGGGACCTGAAGAAGAGTGAAAACGTCCCAATTCATTTGCTCTCGAGTTCCCGCAGTGTAGACGGCAGCGAAAATTAATTGCCTGGGTTAGAAAAGCCTTGAAATCGGAAACAGCATCGTCCCCATAACTTGATTATAGGTGGGGCTTACAAGTTGCTAGCTGCATAGAAGTGGAGGTTAGTGTAGCCTAGCACTTTATTTACTTGCCAAACATTTAACAAAGCACTTGGTGTGTTCCAGTGTGCGAGGCATTGCTCTAAGCCCTTTACGAATTCACATTGTAACTTATCGTTGTTATCATAGCCATTTCACAAGTGAGGAAATTTAAGGCCCCGGAAAATGTTAAAACAGCTTCTTGCCCCAAGGTTCCATAGCTTAATAAATGGGAGACAGCCAGATTTAGCAGCCACGGAATGGAAACATTGAATCTGCTCTAGCTCCTAGTTCTCCGATGTTCAGATATTCCCCGGACTCATCACTTCCCTATTCCCACCCCACTCCTTCCCTTGGAGGCTTTGCTGTCAGCTGGACAGGCTGCCAGAAGTGTAGTGAAGCAAAGTTCTTGTGCACCCAAATCTGCTTTCTCTTGTAGAGTCTGCTCGGATCAGGCTTAATGAGCTTGAAGGAAAAAAAAAAAAACTTTTTTATTTAATAGTTGCCAACACTTTTTGTGTTGCTTGTTGCGGATGGTGGTGGTGCTCAGGTGGACCCCCAAGGCTACACCTCCAGCCCCTCAAATCAACACATTTTTCATTTTACATTTTCAAAGGTAAAAGGTGTTGAGTACACACACACACACACACACACACAGTGTGCCCAAAAGGAGCAGTTAAGATTTTGTAGATAGGGTCCTTAAGTACATAGGTTCTGTTTGCTTTGGGGGCTTGCCGTTGATTTTGGATTTAGATTTTTTTTTTGGTTTCCTTGGTTGCTTTCTGAATCCAAGAAGATACTCAAATTACACAATCTCCTCAAGAATTTCTTAAATAATGAGGGTTATCATTTATTGTAGAAGGGCAGATGCACATTCAGAAAAAAAATCAAGAATATCTTTGAAGCTAACCAATCTATCAACAATTATTTCTTGACAGATTTCTTGGGGGCATGGTGTTCAGGTGGCAATTCTTTACAGAGCAACAGGGAGATTATATTTCCCTTGCTGAAAGGCACAGCAATGAAGTCATACATTTGCTAAGTATCCACAATAGGAATAAGGAGCCAGAAAAACAAAGTAAATAACAGACTTGTTTCCTGCTCTTCAGGAGACATCATTTAATTCATTCAATATTTACTGAACACTTAGTATGTGCCAGGTAAGGAGTGGTACAGATTCAGCAGAATAAAAAAAGTCAATTAAGTCAGCACTCGGGAGTATAGATAGGCAGCTACAGTTCCTCCTGCCTGGAGAATCTTACCGTCTTGCTTAGGAGATAAAATTTACATCCATTAAACAATTAGAGACTAATAGAGGGTAGTAGTTAAGCAGTTGCTAAATTGGGTAGTGCACTGTATTATAGCAGTAACAATATAAAACCATGAGCAAATTAACCAATCACTGGGGCCAAGCTTCTTTAAACAAAGATGATATAGCATTTTTTTTCTTCTTTTGAAGATAGGTGCTGGTACTGAATTTGGACTTGTGTTTATTTCTCACATGACTGGTGCCACAGACAGGGAACCAGCAATCACTTAGGAGACCTGTCTCTGACAAGGATGAGCCAGTAATAAATCCTCTACAATATAGCATCTTTGCTATGGGTACTGAAGTTTCTGACTGCTAAAGTGAGGAGCCATTATGCACCTAACTGCTAAACAGAGAGGAACGGTGTCACTGGGCATCATAGCATAAACCTAAATACAGGCAGTAGTAAATCCATTGCTTTAGAGAAAGAGCCCATCCGTTGAATTATAGATGTTCCTACTTGTAAGTCACACATAAACACAGGCTGAGGCAATCGCTGTCTTTTAAAGTTCCTTTCTCTTTCCTTTTTCGTGCCACCCAAAAGCTTTCGTCTCTGGTTTTCCTCTTACCAAATCCCATTCTAAATCCACAAACTTCACGACCTGTCATTTATTTACAGAATATCTTCAGACAGTCTGACAAGGGCAGCCCTCAGCGTTAGCAGACAAAACTGATAGAAACAGGAACTCCACCACTTTTCAGTATGAAAATTTAATCTGTCCTCATCCTTCCCAAGCATACATTGGGGATTCAATATGCCTGTACGTCCCTTCCCCGCAGGGCCTGTTAGTGGCGACAGGAAAGTCAAAGCACAGGGAAAGTCTTTGCTGGGCGCCTGGCACACAGGTATTTTGTCATCCTTGGATGGCCCCAAGCTTTGGGTGTATGTTCTAAGGTTTGTTTTTGGCATGGGATAAAGGCATGGCACTTGCCGATACAGTTTGATTTCACCTTCCTGCGAATAATTCCAAACTCTTGGGGCGCGCCCAGCACAGATGCGCAGCACCCGGTTCCTCCCCATCCCACAGGCAAACCCGCCCTTCCCGAGAGTCGGGCTCCCGCCCCAGCTTTTCCTCTGGCTCCCCCGCAGCCAGGACAGACGACCGCTAGCAGACAGCTCCAACTTGGAGAACCGGATCTCCGGCGGAGAGCGGCAGAGCGCCTGCGCCACCCGGCAGCCTCGCGCATGCCCGCTGTGGCCCGCCGGCTTCCCCAGGTGCCGGCGCTCGGGCTCCCGCGGTTCCCCGCATGCGGCGCGCCCCTCCGGCCGGCTTCCGGCTCCACTGCGTGGGCGGTGCGTCCCGGGCGCGGTGACGTCGCCGCGTGGGCGGGCGCGGCTGCCGGCCGTGGGACGCACAGTGGGCTTGGGGTGCGGGCTGGGATGGAAGTAGACACCGGGGAATTCCAGCTCAAGGCTGAGGGGGCGGAGCTTCCGCCAGCGTCTGGCCGCCCACCTCCCTCGGAGCTTCTCCTGGCCGTGCTTGTGTCCTAAAGCCAGGGTGAGGAGTGACACTGCTCCACCTGGACGGAGTGCACCTGGAACACTGGGGCAGGTCCACTTTGCACCCCCTCCCGGAAATGCACAGTGCTGCCTTTGGTGGAAACGCGGTTGATGCACTGGCCGTTGTGTCTGTTTTCCCACTTGACTCCTCACACCAGCTCGCTAAGGAATTGATGTCCTGAGAACTTCGGCATTACCTTCAAAATAATACAGCTAATACCGCTTCAAGGTCCAACAATGAAGCTTTGGCATGAGTAGGGTCCTCACGTTGAGTAAAGTAGCAGTGGAAGTCGCTCGTTAGCGAGACCGGGGTATTCAACTAGTTTAAGTGACGATGGAAAGCCTCGTTGCATCTTTCTCTGGGAAGGGAGGGAGTACTTTTTTGGGGGAGGGGCGGCGGGTCTTCAGCAGGGTTTGAACTCAGGGCCTCAAGCTTGCTAGGCAGGCTCTCTAGCATTTGAGTTATTCCACCAGCCCTGTTTTGTGTTGGGTTTTTTCAAAAGGAACTCTTTTTTTTTTTTTTTAAGTGTTCTAGATCCAGGGTAGGAAATCAAAGACTCAGAACTTCTAACTTAAACCAACCTACTTTTTAAAAAGCCACTCCACAGAGTAAAAGCAAGTCAAACTTTGCCCACCAAAGCCAAGTGAGTCAGTGGTTTTGTGGGGTCATTTCTGTTATTTAACAAGCTATGTTCGCTCTGTTACTGCTTAACTTCGAGTATTAGGAGTATTATTGACCACATGACATCTGATAAGTGCTGAAGCAGTAGGACTGTTGACAGCTCCTGTATAAAAACAAAAAATGGTGTTGAGATGGAGAGAAAAGTAAAGAAATCATAATTGAACATAGTGAGAAAATGACAACTGTTTCACTTGCACACAGTTGACTCCTTGGTTAGTAATGATAGTTCTGAAGATAAAAGGCAAATTATGCGGCAGGCAGATCATGACATACTTATGCACTTAATATAACATGGGAAAACTTGTGTGATGGAAGAAACCAAGCTTCTAAGTCAGATGCCTACTGACCTAATCTTAATTCACATAAAACCCAGTATTTGTTTTAGAACTGAAGATTAGGGTGATAAAATACATGTTTTAGGCTCAGTATGGTCCTATGGGTCTAACAAGAATGGTGATGTACCTCAGTGGTACAGTGTGTGCTTAGCATGCACAAGGTTCAGTCCCTAGCACATAACACAATTTTTTTTATAACCCACCAAAATTGTTAGAATAAAACTATTAACAAAAGTTGCAGGTTATAAAACATACTATAATTACACTTACAATAAATTATCTTCAAAAGAAATAAAACAACCTCATCTAGCTATCACTAAAAATTAAATTGAATATTTAGAAGTACATTTAACCAAGGATATGAAAAATCTTTACACTGAAAACTGTAGAATTCTTATGAGAGAAATTTAAGAAGACATAAATAAATGGAAAGTTAGCGTATGTTCATGAATTGGAAGAATGTTAAAATATCCCTGCTACTCAAACAGATCTACAGACTTAGTGCAGTTCCTATCAAAATTCCAATGTCAATTTTTACAGAAAAACAGATTGTTTTACAGAAAATCCAAAAACATGTATGGACCCAGGAAATACCCCAAATAGCCAAAACTGTCTTGTGCAAAATGGGCAAAGGCATTATAGTTCCTGGCTTCACAATATATTGTAATGTTATTGTATTCAAAATACCCTGGTACTGCCATCAAAACAGACACATCAATCAATGAAATAGGATAGCAAGCCTAGAAATAAACTCAAGTTTTATAGTTAATTGGTTTTCAACAAACGTGTCGAGAATGCACTGTGGCGGAAGAACAGTCTTTAATAAATGGAATTAGAAAAACTGTATGTCCCCATGCAGGAGAATGAAATTGGTTCACATCATGAACAAAAATCACTCGAAATGAATAAAAGACTTAAATGTAAAACCTAAAACTAAAAGCTACTTGAAGAAAACACAGGAAAGATCTCCATGACGTCATTATCCATGCCATTGGTCTGGATAATGATTTCTTAGGTAGGATTCCAGTAGCTCAAGACAACAAAGGCAAAATAAATGAATGAGACTATATCAAACTATAAAAAGCTCCACATAGCAAAGGAAACAAAAGTGTGAGACAACAACTTACAGACTGGGAGAAAACATTAGAAGCCACACATCTATCGAATAAGGGACTAATATCCAAAATACCTAAGGAACTCAAAGGACTAATAGCAAGAAAACAATCCTATTTAAAAATGGCAAAGATTTTTTTTAATGGCAAAGATGCCTAACATTGGTTTCTCAAAAGAAGAGATACAAATAGTCAACATATGTAAAATGCTAAATATCTCTAATAATCAAGGAAATGCAAATTAAAACCACAATAAGATGTCACCTCACACCTGTTAGAATGACTACTGTCAAAAAGATTAATGACAAGTGTGCCTTTGAAGGGTATATCTTTGCCTTGGCCCATTCCTGTTACTTTGGCTGCTTTCTAGCTACCATGAGGTGAAAAGCTATATTCTGCGATGCCCTTCTACCATGATGTCCTGCCTCACAAAAGGCCCAGAAACAATGGAGCCAGCCAACCATTCATAGTAACCTCTGAAACTGTGAGTCAAAATAAATCATTCATTCTTTAAGTTGATTTTGTCAGGTATTTGGTCATGGTGACATAAAGCTGACTAACACAGCTCCCATTGACTTTTTATGCCATGGTTCTCCTATGTCTCCACTATTATCATTATGTTGATATCATTATGCACCTGCCTGGATTTGTTTGGTCATAGATTTCTGTTTGATACTATGATAACTGTTCAGGAACATTATACCACAGCAACACAAAAGGGATGCTTCAGTAGTCATTGGAACAAGGCTTGTTGAGCTCTCTGGCTGCCTTAGTGGTGGTGGCCAGGACATTGCGATGTCCCATTGTCCAGGTCCCTCATATTGCTTTTGGGTATAGTTTATTAATGCCTTACCTAATGTCTTGAAACTTCCTCCTTTTTTCCCTGGGATTTCCTTGTTTTATAGAGGTGGCAGACTGTGCTGGGAAGCTGTAGGCTGCAGGTGGACAGTTGGGGAGTGCTCTTGGCTCCCACGCACTTGCTGGCTCAGTTTATGCATGGATAATGCCACTGCTTTCTGGGATCTGGCTTCCCTGGCAGCTGCCTGGAGAGGCAGGTGGCATGACTGAAAAGTGTGGGGGAGTTTATGTCTCCTACAGAAACCTTTGGCTGATAGAAGCCAGGAACTCCATTTCTCTCCCTTCCTCTTGCACTGTTCCAAAACACAGTGGTCTCCCAAGTCCTTTCTGAAGATATTATGTGAAATTAAGCAGGCAGCAATCTTTGTGGCAAAGTTGTGACTAGCTCAGTGGTTCCTTCCCTGCCTTGTGTCTCCTTTCCCTTCACTTTTGCTTCTCTGAGATTATATTCTTTAATAAATTGTTATATAAGTTTTTGCATCAGGTCCTCTTTTTGGGGGAACATGGACATCTTTGACTGTTTAGGAAGATCACTTGCTATGGTTTGTATCTTAAATATCCCCCAAATGCCCATACACTAAAGGCTTGGTCACCAGCCTGCAGTGCTACTGGTAAGTATCAAGTTTACAACTAGAATTAACCATCATAGGCTGCCATAGAAGTACCACAGACTACGTGGCTTAAATGAAAAAAATAATATAATAGATTTATACTTCTGGAGGTGACAAGTAGAAAATCAGAAAGTCAGCAATGCTGGTTCCTTCTGAGGCTTTAGAAGAAAGATCTATTCCATGCCCCTCTCCTTATAAACATTGTCTCTCCCTATTTCTTTTCCCACTGTTCATGTCTATCTCTAAATTTTGTCTTTTTATGAGGACACCAGTCATATTAGATTAAAAACTACCTTCATGACCTCTCTTTAACTTGATAGCCACTGTAAATAATTTATCTCTAAATGAAGTCCCATTCTGAAGTAGAACATATGAATTCATAGGGGACACAATTCAACCCATAACAATGCCTACATAAAATAATAAACCTGAATTTCTTCACCTGGCAGTACCTGGCAAATAGTAGGCAATTAAATTGTAGATGACAGATAATATACTTCTACAAACCATGGTCATCTAAGTACAATCCTAAGAAAAATCTTCCACTAACATGAATTGGCTGTAACAATAATGAAAATATCACTCTCTCTCTTAAAACCAAGCAGATGGCCCTAAAACCTGAAACATAATTTAGTATTTAAAGGTGATATAATATGGATTTAGGGGTCCACCACCTTAATTTATCTGGGTGGTAGTCAAAGTCTGTATATATGCAAAGGGCATTAATTCTGTCACCATGCATCTATCACTTGATTACTAATGACCAGTATGAGTCTTGTGACTGGCCACCAGAGGCTAAAGAGACTGATCACCTACTCCCAAGAAATAGAGACAGATTAACAAGTATTTACAGAATAAAAGTGATAATACTGGTAAAAACAGAATGCTACATAACCACAGCCCAACTGGGGTGCTGAGGAGGACTTAAAGAAGATGACAGGTTGAGATGGCTTTATAGTATAAGAAGCCATTACCAAATTAAAGGTTAAGTAGATGAAGAGGAAGTAAAGTCATTCTAATCAGAAATAATGCCCTCAGGGACTTGCATGCACAAATCCCTGAATTTCATACTACTATTATTGGAGCCATTTTTAATAGATGAAGCTAAAAAAATCCTTTCTTGTAGAAGATTAAATATTCAGTCTTTGAAGAGCTACCATATTTTGTTCAACATTAGCATCTAAATAATTGAATAATAGATCTTGGCTTCATGAGGTTCCAAACTCACATGTGTGTGTTTTAATATTAAACCACTTAGTAATTAGTACACTATATTATAATTGGAAAGATTGAAACCTAAAAGCCTGTTCTACTTAATAAGCAACATGGTTAGACAGATGGAAGAAAGCCACATTAAAGTATACCACAGGTTGCAGAAATGAATGGGGGAGGAACTCAGGAAAAGCTAGTGGCTCACTATTGTAAAGCAAAAGAAAGAAGTAGCAATGGCAGCAAGGCTTCTCAGAATGTGAGAAGTGACATTCTTCAGTTGGCTGCCAGGGAGCTCAAAGCTAAACTCACTGTGCGGTTTCAATAGTCATACAAGAACTGAAACCCATATAATAGTTTACTCTGTCTCTCAGTTTTTGTTCCTTTATTATATCAAAATGGTGGTTCAGTACATGCAAGTAGAGAATAAAAGAGTGGTGGCAATTGGATTTGGGACAAGTTGGTTTGACTCACATTTGGTAGAGCCAAATGGTGTGGAGGGTGTAGATCTCTCTTCTAGTTATACTTATTAATAATTTCATCCAATCCCATGGTTTTAAACACCATCTATATTACTCAGGGTTCTCCAAAGAAGCAATATGGGGAAGGGAGACGGAGACAGAAAGGAGAGATATTGTTATAAGGAAGTGCCTCATGAGATTCTGGGGGCTAAGACGTCCCATGATCTGTAGTCAGCAAGGTGGAGACCCAGGAGAGTCAGGAGTATAGATCCAGTCTTAGGGACGGAGGAACCCAATGTCTCAGCTCAAGGAATCCTGCAGAGAGAGAGAGAGAGAGTAAATCTTCCCTTTCATCATCTTTTGCCCTATTCAGGCCTTTTGAAATGGGAGATTTGAGACCAGGGTCCTGTCTCCTGAAGCCAAAGAATGAACTTCACGGACAATGAGAAAAGTGTAAAGTGGGAAAGTAGAGCCCCTAGAGTTTGGGGGGGGGCATCCCAAGACAGGGTGCCCAAGAAATGACATGATCTGAGGTTTTATCCATTCTCTCCAGGGTGTTGCTCAATCTGTATGCTAATTAGATATGCAGAAAGCAGCATTTTGGTTGGCTGTTCATGCAGTATTCTGACTGGTGATCCTGATCCTCACACTGTTCTCCTGCCTTTTCTTCTTTCCACCCTTTAAGGTCACAGGGAGGTCATAATGAAGGCTTCCAGGGGTCCTTCCTTCTGTATCACTTTAACAGATGGGATGATGCCCGTATACATTGGCAAGAGTGATTACTTTACTCAGACTGCTAATTCAAATGCAAAGCTCACCCAGAATCACCCTCACAGACATCTAGACATTCTTAACCAAATACTTAGATTCCTGTGACCCAATCAAACTGACACATAAAATTACCTATCACACCACTGTATCTTACTGACTTCCACATTCATTTCACCAGCTTAGAGCAAACTTGTGACCTAAAGACTCATACTGACATCTTCACTTGGATGTCTTAACTAGCATTTGCTGTAGTTTGTATCTTAAATGTTCCCCAAAGTCCCACATATTAAAGGTTTGGTCCCCAGGTTGGCACTATTAGGAGGTGGAGGATCCTTTAGGAGGTGGGAACTAGTCAGAGATCCCTAGATCAATGGAGATGTGCCTCAAAGAGGGATTATGGGACACTGGACCCTTTCATTTCCTCCTTTGATTTCTAGCCATCAGGCAAGAGGTTTTGCTCTACCATATGTTCCTGCCTTGATGTGCTGCCTTGCTACAGCCACAACCAATCAGAGACTGACTGCCAAACTGTGAGCCAAAAGAAACCTTTGTTCTCTTTGTAAATTATCTCAGGCATTTGTTATAGTAACAGAAAGCTGACTAGTACAGCCTTTCAAATTCACACATGTTGAAAAACCATGTTCCTAATATTCTCCCCAGACCCACTTCCCTTTATTGTCCCATCTGAGTCAATGACCACTTCATCCTTCCTCACATTACTCATCAAATCCTGTGGATTCTACCTTCAAAACAGAAAAAGAATCCAACTTTTTCTTACTACTTTACAGCTACCACTCTTGTGCAAACAACAATTATCTTTTGCTGGATAATGGAAATTTCCTTTAGCTGGTTTCCCTGTTTTGTCCATCCTCTCCAATGTCTATTCTTAACATGTCTGCCAGAGATCATATTATTTCTCTTCTTAAAAAATCTCCAATTGCTTGGACTAAGAGCAATAAAATGGCCAACTGGGTCCTGTATGATCTGGCCCTAATTGCTTCTCTAACCTCATTTCCTGTTGATCTTCTCTGTATTCAGTCTGCTAGATCCATCCAGTCTCCTCATTGCTTCTGGAACAAACCAGGCACAACCTTGCCTCAGGGCCTTTGAATTGCTTTTCCTTCTGCCTGGAATATTCTTTCATCAGATATCTACAATAATTGCTCCCTCATCCTTGTCTTTGAGCCTGTGCACAGGTGCCTTCTCAGTGGGGCTTTCTCTGATGATTCAATTGAAAATCACAACCCTCACATCCACCCACAGATACTTTTTAACTTCTTGTCTGTTTTGCCTGCTAGTTTTCTCCATAGCTCTTATCACTACCTAAAATGTTATAGATTGTATATACTTACAAGATGTTCAGTCTGACCCACAAAGAATGTAAGTGCCATGACCACAGACATTGTGTCTCCTGAGCCTGGAAGAGTGCCTGCTAGAGTTCAGGTAATGTTAGGTGGATTTTGAACAAATCAATGATAGAACATACAGATCTGGAGCCCAAGTAGGAATTTCTACCAAAGATTTTTTTTTAAATGTCACTCACATATGGGTGGAAGCTGAAGCTGTGACCAAGAGGAAGATTACGGAAAGAGAATGTACAAAGAATAAATGATAGAAATTAGTGTTAGGATCAGGCATAGAAAGAGTACAGTGAAGAAGCCTAAAAACCAGTAACAAGAGTATAGAAGAGGAACCAAGATAAAGCAGTCAAACATAAAATTAAAAAAACACAAAAGTAGACATTTGAGTTGTACATCTATGGCCAATGCATCCACTGGTTCAACTAATTACAGACCAGAAATATACAGGAAAAACATTCCGTCCTCAATGAACATGTATTATAGACTTTTTCCCCTTGTCGTTATTTCCTAAACAATACGATGTGACACTATTTACATTGCATCTACATTGAATTAAGTATTGTGTTAGGAGTAACCTAAAGATGATTAAAAGATACAATGTGTACAGGTTAAAGGCAAATACTGTGCCATTTTACATAAGGAATTCAAAAGGAATGGTTAGCAGTGTTAGATGTAGCAGAATGGTTAAGACTTGGATTTAAAAGTGCCATCGTTATTGCTTAGATGTTTGGAAAATAAAAAATGTAGATCATTTTCACCATGTATCCAACTCCAGATGGGTAAAGTGCTGAATGCAAAAATTTAGCAAAGGAACACCCTTCTTATGGGAAAAAATATTCTAAGCTTAAATTATGTAATTTACAAATGTACTGATAAATCT
Source organism: Castor canadensis (assembly GCF_047511655.1). NCBI lineage: Eukaryota > Metazoa > Chordata > Mammalia > Rodentia > Castoridae > Castor > Castor canadensis. The sequence continues at coordinate 134,368,285 of NC_133394.1, forward strand.
AACTCCATTAAAATGAAAAATATTTTCTACTTCAAAAAGAACCTATGACTTTGACAATGGGGAGAAATTTTTATAGCAAAAATTCAATGAGAAAAATCTTAAGAATCTAACATTTGGAAGGATGAAAAATAGCCAGATGCTGGTGGCTCACACCTATAATCCTAGGTACTCAGGAGGCAGAGATCAGGAGGATGGTGATTGGAAGACAGCCCTGGGCAAATAGTTCGTGAGACCCTATCTTGAAAATACCCAACACAAAAAGGGCTGGCAGAGTGGCTCAAGTGGTAGAGCACCTGCCTAGCAAGTATGAAGCCCTGAGTTCAAATCCCAATACCACTAAGGAAAAAAAAAGGTGAAAAATATAAAAAGACACTTCACAAAAGTGAATATATAAACATTTGAAACATGATCTGCCTGGCTAACAAATGAAAAATGCCAATTAAAACAACAAGATTGTTCTCTCCTGTTAATCAACAGAGTTAAAAATATAATTATGGAAAATGAGTTTTGAAATAGAATTACTTATATGCTATCAGTGTACCTAAACAAGGACAATCCATTTTAGAAAATAATTAAAAACGAGATGTTCAGAATAGCCAAAAGGCAGAAACCATCCAAATGTCCTTCAGTAGATGAATGGATAAACAAAATATGCTGTATCGTCACAATGGATTATTATACATCCTTAAAATAGAAAGAAATTCTGTTGCATGCTACAACATGAATGAACTTTGAGGAGATAATCCAGACACAAAGGGACAAATGTTGTGTGACTGTGCTTATGTGAGGCACCTAGAAGAGTTAAGTTTGTAGAGAAAGAAAGTAGAATGGTGGTTCTTGAAGTCTGGGGGAGGAGGATAGGGAGTTCTTGTTAAATGGGCAGAATTGCAATTGAGATGATGAAAAAGTTCTAGAGATGGGTAGTTATGATGGTTGCATAACACTGAATGTGTCCAATGCCAATGTACCTAATTGCAGACTTAGACATAGTTAAAATGTCCAATTTTATGTGTATTTTAGCACAAAATAGAAAAATCTCAAAAAAACCTATAAGAACTTTAAAATGACCCAGTAATTCTAATTTTAGAAATTACTCTTGTGGAGAAAAACCAAAATTAAAGCAAATTTTTTTATCAGAATGTTATTTATAATTGCAAAACAACTCTTGCAAATAAAATAATGGTCAAATAATGATGACTCACACCCACTAAACTGGCAGCTCCAGGACACCAGGGACCTTGTCTCTTCTTGCTCTGAATTTTATCTCTACTGCCTTCCTGAACTTGGCACATGGAAGACACTCAATGGATACTTGTTGAATTAATTAACATGGTGAAATGCCAGCTACAAGAATAGGTATAAAGAATTTTAATGACATAGGAAAATGGTTTGATACAAGAAGTGAAAAAACACAGGATAAAACTTGTATATACAATTTGATTTCAACTATGTAAAACAAGGGTTCTTGTTAGACCAAATAATGAATTCCCCTATTGTTTAAGCCAATCTGAGTTTTGGCTTATTGCATCTGAAAGCTTCCTAACTGATCCTTCCACCCACACAAGAACTTCACTCATAAAGAGCTCTCATGTATTCCCAGAGCTTATTAAAGAGAAAAGCAGAAAGTTAAAAAAAATTGTGATACCATTAATAAAGTTACCTGACAGCTAGGGAAAAAAACCAGGAGAATTATTTAATCAATGCACAAAAAAGCCACTGTAGAGCCATAAAACCCAGCTGGCTAGAGCCGTTTAATACAGGATCAGACAGTTTTACAGACTTAAATAAATTTTAAGCTATTCTTATAATAATGGATATTTGTAATAATGATCCTGAGTCACCAATAGAAAGTTCAATTTGTGTAATATATTCTCTTTGAGAAGATGACTTATTATATAACACAGTGTAGAAAGATTTTTCATTAAAATATTTAAAAGTTTTAGGACTTACAGGAGTAAACTGAAATTCTTCTGGAAAACTCGGTGGGAACTCCACATTTCATCAATATTGTTAAAGAGGAATGAATTTATTTAACTTTATTTAACAATCTAAAATTATTGCATTTATGTCAGAAATTGGGTTTTTCTAAGATCTGGAATACATAGTGAATCACCTGATATTGGGCAGAGAGCTTACTTAAAATGCAGTTCCCTCAGCTTTTCCTCCAAGACTCTATGTTAGTGGATCTGAGATGGAACTTAAGAACTGAAATTGTTAACAGACATCCCAGATGATTTGGTCTAGACATTCCAAAATAGTATAATTGAGCTAATGAGACTTAATTTAGAAGTTGCTAGATAGTTCTGTGCTTTATCAGGCCTCTAGTTCAGAACACACATGCTACTCCACGCAAAAAAGCAGGTAGTGTCACCTCTTATTTAAAGGAAAATACTAATCTACCTAGAATAAGCATCAAGAAGTAGGTCATATGAGATCTGACTTTATCAAGATTGTATGATTCTGTTTTTAACTTCAAAAAACTTCTACTCTGCTATTAACAAAATTTTAAGTAAAGTTTGGGTTAATAACTATCTCAGATTTCACACTAATGTTGATTAAAATGTATTATAGAATATAGTGTATGCTGTTAGTGGGTGTCTGGCATCAGGATGATGTCACATAAGAGTGTTCTAACTAGGGTGCTTCAGCACCATCTCCCCTTTCTCTGACTCCTTGACATGTTTAATCCCAGCACCCCTGACTGGAGGATGGATTATTTGTTAGACACTGAGAAAAAAACATTAAATGATTCTAGAGGAGTTTAAATCATATGTATGACATGACTGAAGAGTTTGGGAGACAGAGATTTACTTGGATGAGGCATTGGACCTTAGCCAAGTAAAGGAAGTTTCATATTAACACTCCCCCTCCCTCAGAAAATTTTAATGTAGAAATTATTTCACAACTTACTAGCTTCCACTAGACCATGCCTCTTCCAGCGAATGAAATTTTCTCCTGCTTCATTTTCTTCTCCATGACAAGTCAGTGCTCAAAATGAACCTCTAGCTACCAAGATATCCCTAGAAACATACCATGCATTCTGCCTGAGATCCCTGTTCATTATTTAAAACCCAGCTCATGTATTGCCTCTTTCCAGAAGCCTTTTCATAAATGCCCAGGCAGAATTAGTCATTGTTCTTTCTGTGATCCTACAGCCTGCGATTACAACATTTATGATGCATATTATAATTACTCATTTCTATGTCTGTCTCCCTGAGTGGACTATGAGCAAGTCAAAAGCAGGCCCTATAACTGGTTGGCTAAAGACTCACTTTGAGCTTGGGAATACAAGGGAGTGTGAAGGGTTTGGTAGAATTGATAGAACTTGGTGACCAATTGGATATGGGAAATTGAGAGAATAGAGAAAATTGAAAATGTTTCTAAGGTTTCATTAATTCATTTAACAATTTAGCAACTAGTCTGTTATAAGAGTGTGCTTAGATAATAGTTCATTAGAGATAAAGGAAATCTAGAGAAGAAGCAGATGTGGAGGATGAGATCAGACAGAACAGACTGAGTTGTGGTTGCCTGCAAACCCTCCAAATGTGACCTCCAACATGTGGGTCTAGTGAGGAACAGCTGGATGCAGCCTGAAGATATAGAAGAGTCAGCAGTCCATGAAGGCCTGAGCAGGACCAGATACACAATTAGTGGGGCCTGGTGAAGAATGAAAATGTGAGGGCCATTATTCAGCAAATAGGGACAACATACTGTTAAAGTCACTATAGTTACTAAAGAAGAAAGCATTTCTTTTCTCCCATGGTCTCTCTCTCAACAGTAATGGTGTTTTCTTTCATTTGATATTGAATGTTCTAAATAAAGAAAAATCATAAAATTATTGGCATTAATTTTATGATTCATCTTTATATTATATAGTGCCAGTTTGAAATGTAAATATCAGAATGTTTCACTCATTTGCGGCGCCACTGAAATCACATAATTCATCTACCATGGCTTGATCCCCAAGGTGCCTCAAGCTGGTCAGAAAAAATGAACACAAGTCAGGCTCAGAGAAATAAGAAGGAGGAAGAAAGTGTTCCCCAGGCAGGGTAACCTGAGGATCTGAGAATACGCAGGGCGAGAATCACCCAAATTCTGAGGGCCTCTCCTGGGACTCGGAAGGTCCATATGAAGTTGGGACTGGTGGCTGCCTGTTCCCCCTGCAGTCCCCAGACCATGCACCACTTCTCAGTAAGGGGCAGGAAAGGTCATTTCCACAGATCAGTGGTCCCTTCCTATGACAGGTGTGCCACCCAAAGACTACTTCAACCTTTGCACCAGGATGTGCTAGGGATTTGCAGTGAGGCTGGTGAGGAACTGGCCCCCACCTCATTGTCCACTACTGAGCTCTGGTTCTGCCCCCTGAGAGGGGGAGGAGATGGATGTACTGCTAGCCCTTGCTCAGAGATGCCATCTGAGTGCAGATGCAAAGACCCCAACTCTCCTGCCCCTGGACTCAGATCCCTGCCAGGACAAAAGGGCAGGGAGAGGGGGGAGAAGAAGGTGTTAGACAGAACCCAGGATGGGGATTGTAGAAGAGCAGGTGGCCAAAAACTCTTCCTAGGCAACAGTAAGAAAATGGATTGCACTTAAACTGAAATTCTAAGTCCCCTGAACATGTTCTGTTGTCCCGTGGAACTTCTCTGGCAAGATGCAAATTACAAAATAGTATTATAAGAATTCAAGACAGCAGCTGCAGAACATTAAACCACAGGCATGAAGCCCTTCTGTGTGTGGGGCCCTGGACAACTGCATTGGTTGAGAGCCCAGGAAGACAGTCCTGACTGATAGCATGGCCCAAGTGGATGAGAAAATAAAAAAGACAAGGAAGAACACTGGGGGAGCCTCAGTTTTGGGGAGGAGGGTTAAAAAAGCAGAAATGGTAGGCAGAAGGGAAAGAATTAGACCCAGAAACCATAAGATGCAGGAATCCTTTACAGCAGAGGCCTCTCCTCAGAGGTCTACAGATATATTTACTTGTTCCATGAGTAGTTTAAAAATTTGAATATTATTTAGAAATTGGAAACATTTTTGTAAAAAACAAGATTCACTTTACCAAAAAAAAAAAAATTGAAAAGATTTAACAGTGCTATGTGTCCAATTCCTCCATGGCCAAAATCAACCAGAGATGAGCAGTAGCTGCTCCCGTAGAAGGGATGGACATGTGCCTACTCCTCTGACAGGCTTCCCGTGACTCACGGGTGTCCTCCTGGGCAGGTTCACCTGTCATGGCTACAGGCCACAGGCACGTGCAATTTGGACCTCCAGTCTAGCACTGTGTGTCCAAGATGCAGAAAGGTCACATAGGATGGGATCTAAAAATAGGTCACTGGATCTGGCAAGTTGGAAAACACCAGCAATCTACAGGAAAACAGTATGAATGGGGTCTGAGAATGGAAGCCAGATGGCAGTGGGTTGAGAAGGGAATGGGAGGTGATGAAGTTGAGACAGCAAGAGTACAGATTACTTTTTCAAGAGTTTTGGTTTTCTTTTTTTTGTCATAAAAAAGGGTGAAGGAAAAGTAGACTGAACCCACCCAGCTATCCCTGTTCCTCCCTCACGCTCCTTCCCACATACCCTCCATGACTAAATAAAGAAGGAAAGTGACATGAAATGAAGTAAGATCTCTGCTTGAAATTTTACACTTCAGAAAAAAATCAATTCCAGACCAGAAGTGGAAATTAACTAGAGTTTTATTGTTTCCCTATGAAAGTGTCATGCTCAAAGATATCAGCCATAAATATAGCTGTCGCTCCCTAATACTTCAAATCATATCTAGTCACTTATAATGCCCAATACAACATCAATGCTATGTAAATAGTTGTTATATAACATTGTTTAGAGAACCATGACAAAAATATGTACATATTTTTTTTCAAAATATTACTGATCTTTAGTTGAATTTGTGGATGTAGAGCCTGAGGGAGGGCTGACTATACTTATTGTCACTGGTAATAGTGGTTAGAAAAAATAAAGTTAAATTGAAACTAATTCAGAGGCTTTTATTTTTTTAAGCTACTTTTAAATTTTTTATACTATGACAACATGTTTTTTGTTTTGTTTTGGTGGGACTGGGGTTTGAACTCAGGGCTTCTCGTCCTTGCAAGCCAGGCACTCTGCCACTTGAGCCACACTTGCACTCCATTTTATGCTTGTTATTTTTGGAAATGGGTGCGGGTCTCATGAATTTTTTGCCAGGGCTGGCCTCAAACCTTGATCCTCAAGTTCTTGGTCTCCCAAGTAGCTAAGGCTACAGGCGTGAGCCACTGGGACTCAGGGACACATGTTTTTTTATGGCAGATTTTAGGGGAAAATGTTTGGTTTACATTGTGGAGTCAAAGCAGAATTACACATTTTAGGAGCTGCTCTACAAATCCAGGAAACTATTTGACAGCCCTATTTGTTTTTTTAAAATAAGAGGTAAACTATTCAAATCCTAAGATGTTGTGTAGGATAGGCAGCATTCTATTCCCCTTTCAATTGTTGAATAAACTAATCTTAAAATAAATGATGACATCTGTTCCCACCTACTGCACTGATGTGTGGATATTTTATAGGCTTTTTTGTTCATACAGAATGTAATTAAGAAGACTGATATTTTATTAGGAACATATTTAGGTTTGGATTTAGTAGGCTCTGCATTTTACAAAGAGTTTATCTTGGTCAAGAATACCTTAGACCCAAAGTAGAACTTACCAGAACTGTGAAAGCTTCAAGCTTCTTCCTTGAAGCTACTGTAAATGCTCTTTGACTTGTTAAGAGATTCTGAGAGGTGATTTACGTCGGGTTTTGGAATCCGTGCAAACTAGTCAGATTTTAACTCTGGCTTCCGCTTGCTGCAAAGCACAGGAAGCCTGTTCACTCCCTTGTGGCCAGCTCTCAGCAACTGCTCAGAATGTGGTCTGCAGAGTTTGCTGGGGTCTTGTGAGATATGTAGCATTCAGTAATTAATGGTATTTGTTGATGTGATATGTGACTTCAAGTAAATAAGATAAGCTATACTTATGAGAAAAAAGAGATAACTATCATTCTTTTATTCCTTTGCTCATGAAGTTATGAAGTCAGCCAGTCTTTACTTAGTAATTGCTAAACATCTTTGCAATAAGCTTTGAGTATCAGCCTTTGATATTAATATGTATGTTAAGCCTGCACAATAAGCTAAGACTTGTCACATGTGCCATGTCCACATGAAGTCCAAGCTTACAAGTCAATGAGCCAGTTGAGTATAAATAAGCCTAGCAAGTGACCCAGACTAGACCTAGACACAGGTGGCAATGGAAGATGTGTGAGTGAGTCTGTTGAGGGAGTGGGCAAGGGAAAAGGAGGTAAGGGGTAGGTCATGCCTATTGTCTTCCTTCCTCTTTATTCAATCACTTTTCAGCCACAAGAAATATAGAGTCTGTCCCCACTATATCACTGAAATTAATATCTGCAAACCCAGTAGATTTGGGGATATGACAATCTTGGCAAGTCTCATTTTTCATGAACTCTCCTTCTCCCTTGGTTTATGTAGCACAGAACTATCTTGGTCCTTCTAGCTACCTTCCCACTATTTCTCTACTTCCTTTCTAACCAATCATTCTCTGCCTCCAGCATTTAATCCACCCACCCCACGGCACCCTTCATATACTCAGTGTAGGTCTGGCTTCTCTACTCTTGTTTGTCCTCAGTGATCTCATCTAGTATCATGTTTTTGATTCTTTTTGTGCAGATAATTACCCAATCATGTTATGTAGATTCAACATTTTTGCCAACGTACAAACCAATGTCAAAGAGTAGAATAGTGGAGAGAGCTAGGAAACCAGAATTAAAATCAAATGAGATCACACAAAGAAAAACTCAAAAGTGCTATACTACAAACAACAATTATTACTTTTTTGCTTTCCAAGCTACTTAGACACTTTTATTCAGTCTTCCTCACATCTCCTAATAACCTCAACTTTCAGTTAAACAGAGGGAAAATTATGTTGCCATCTTGGATCTTTCCTCTCCTGTTCATCACATCTAGTCAAGTGCCACAGTCTCTGAATACCACATTTCTGACAATTGTATGCATGCTTTCCTTCTTTCCAAATCCTCACCCTCACCACGAATCAGAAATATCTTCTCATGTCTAGCTCCAGCCATAGTACTTGACTCAAGGCCTCAACGAATCTTCATGGTCAACCAAAACCAGTATAATCTTTTTAACAACATTTGAGTTCTTTCACAACATAGATCTTTTATGACTCTTTGGCTTTTTTACTTGCCATTCTTCTGTTCAATCACCATGATCCAGCTAATTTGAATTATTTTCCACTCTCCAAAAACCATCGAAACACTTATACCTGTGGACATTTGATCATGGCAGTCTCTTATGGAATGCCTTTCTTTCTCTGTTCTTATTCTATCTTCAAGGTGGTATTGGGCTGAATCCAGCCAGGAGAATAGAAACCAATCTAGGTGCTTCAAATACAGACAACTTGATACAGGGAATTGGTTTAGAATGTACTAGAAGGATTGAAAGAGCAAAAAGGAGGAAGAAAGGGACAGGAGGAACAAGAAAAGAACCAACATCTAAGAACCCATGGACTGAAACCCCTACCTTTGTCCCTGCTGCTTGTCAGTTCTAGATGTGGCAAAGAGGTGCTGCCTAGGATAGGTGGGCTCTGCTGAAAGATGCTGCTCTGCCTGGGTTGCTGCACCCCTACCACTGCTATAGCAGTCACCAGTACTCCTCACCTCAAAGCCCATGCACTTCAAAGCCAGAGCTTTCTGCTGCCTTTGATTTCTCTCCAGGCCCAGCTGGCAAGGGAGCCTAAGAAATGTAGTTTTCAAACACCTAGCCCCACCTCTGTTTAGCAGAATATGAAGGGTAAGGGAGGGGTGCAAGATGACAGGTGAATAACCAGACAAGGGCCAACTCAATACCACACACTTCCTTAGGTGTTTCTTAACACATCACCTCTTACCATCCCTCCAATACCTCCCCCTAAAAGAAACGTCTCCTTTTTCTGAATTTTGTCTCTAAGTCTCTTTGACGAGGTTTTAAATATATTTGTTGAGGAACCACTCTTCCTGACACTGTGCTAGTGCTATGATTGTGACAAATTTTCCTTCTATTCTTTTGGAGCTTCATGGGGTTAAGTATAGTTAGGTAGATGTAATTAAACATGCAATTACAATGTAGTTTGCTAAGCAACAGACAGGGAAAGTTCAAGTGTCAGAGCACAAACTGAGGCGGTCAGAAAGTGCTTCCAGAAGAAGCCAAAGACTAAAGCCAAAGAACTAAAAGAAAGAAAAAGAGCACTTCATAGGAAAGAACTAGAATGTGCGTGGTGCAGCCAGCATACCGGACATATTTGAAGGAAAGAAAGAGGTGTATGGGCAGGGATAGGGCTAGAGAAGACAATAGGTATCCTAGAATGCAAGGCCTGGCAAGCCACATGAAGAAGTTTAGACTTTATCCCACAGACAATGGCAAGCCATTGAAGGTTACTAGCAAACGTGTGATATGATCAGGCAATCTGGGCAGAGAATAGACTGAAGGGAGACGGGAAATGTTTTGGAAGCAGTCAGAGAAAGCAAGAATATTGGCTGAGCCTAGGTTATGGCATTGTGAAGAAATGGGTGGATTCAAGAAGATTTTTGTTGTTGTTGTTTTGTTTTTTTTTTAAATAGAGTTGAGATGAGCACCTGGGAGGTGGGGTGTCAAGGATGGCTCGTACCCTTCTGCCGTATGAAAAACTGCATGGACAGAAGTGACAGTGGGGAGATAGAGAAAATAGGAGGATATGATATTTGAAAAGTATATTAGTTGACATTGCTGCTATAACAAATTGTTACAACCTAGGTACTTAAAACCACACAGTTATTAACTTGTAGGTCTGGATGTCAAAAATCCATGTGGGTTTCATTGGGCTAAAATCATGGTCCTAGCAGGACTACATTCCTTCTCGAGAAAGGAGTATGTGGTGTAGGACAGCTGTCTACCTCATGGCAGATAGGAAGCAAAGAGAAAATACAGGAAGGAATCAGGGCAAGATAAAGCCCTTAAGAACATGCTCCCAGTGACCTACTTCCTCCAATGAGGTCCCATCTTCTACTTTCTCCACCATCCAATAATGCTATCATATTATGAATCTATAAAGGGATTAATCCATTGATTAGGTAAGACCCCTCATGATCTAATTGTCTCTGGGAATGTCCTCCCAGATTTACCCAGAGTGTACTTTACTAATCTCACAGACATTTCTCAACCTAATAAAGCTGATAATCAAAATTAAGCACAAATACATAAAGTGAAAAGAGAAGAGGAATCAAGACTGTAAGAAACATCATCCCTCAATGGATAAGTAGAGAAGAACCTATAAAGGAGAATGAAAATGAGCAGCCAAAGCAGCAGCAAGGACATTAGGAGAGGGGGCAGTTTTGTTCCCTTTTCAGGTCCACAGGGTCTCTCAACTCTGCTTCTTTGCACACCTTCCCTGGTGGATTTATGGCATATATACTTCCTGTCCCTTATTCCCAATTTAAAATTCCAAGAAATTGATGCCCCCAGCTTGAGTGTAGGCATTGGTCTAATCTCCAGGACTATCTCTGACACATAGCAGGCACTCAATGGCCATTGGTTGAACAAATGAGTACTTACATTGGAGATTCACAGTGGCCTAATTGGCCATAAGCACAAGAGGTCATCATCATCACCCATCAACATGGGTGGAAGAGCCAGCCAGGGCAAGGGGGATTCCACAGGGAATGAGTGAAGGCTGAGTCCATTGCTCCACATAACAGCTCAGAGCCCACCTAGCACAGTTCCTGGCACAAGGCAGTCTTCCAGTAGTAAACCTCTATGGACCCACCTACTACTGGGGCTATGAGGAGGGGGCTCTGTGTGGCCACTAACAGAATGTTGGATGACATTCTGTGTGAAAATTGCAACCTGCACAAGTTTCATTATCCATAGCACTTTTTTTTTGTTTATTTCAGTGGTATTGGAGTTTGAACTTAATGCTTCACACTTGCTAGTCAGTCACTCTACTGCTTGAACGACACCTCTAACAAAAAATGTTTATGAAGTATGTATTATGTGGAGGACATGCTTATGATAAGTTTTTTTCCCCCCTTTCTTTTCTCGCAGTGGTGGGAATCAAACCCAGGGTGTTGAGAATGTAAAGGAAGAATTCTACCACTGAGCTACAACCCCAGCCTCATAGCACTTAATAGGGCTTTACCATCTACTCCACCTGCTTTGAGATACTTTAGAGACATTTCATCTTGGGAAAGCTCCTCTTTGCTTGAGATTAAAGTCTCACCTTTCCTGTTATGGACTGTACGGTTCTACTTATCTAACATTCTGGAAAAGGCTGGGAGTGGCCAGAGCAGCTGACTGCAAAGGGACACAAGAGAATTTTTTGTGGTGATGAAAATATGATTTCACAACCAAATGTATTTGTCAAAACTCATGGAACTGTACACTAAAAAGGGTGATTTTACCTCTTGTAAATAACATCTTGATTAATCTGACTGGAGAAAAAAAGGAATCTTTGACCTTCCCTGACAATTCTTCTACATGATTGTACCCCTTTCTGCCTTGGCACTTGTGAACTCTGGTCACTCATATCCATTTCAGTGTACAGGGTTCCTAGGGTCAAGTCTTTCCTCACTTACTTACATTTTTGATTGTTACTGTTTTGTTTTTTTGTTTTTGGCAGTACTGGGGTTTGAACTCATGGCCTCATGCTTGCTAGGCTCTACCGCTTGAGCCACTCCATCAGCCTTTGTTTGCTTTTCTTGAGTTGACTCAGAACTCACTAATTTTAAGGGTTTTATTTAATCCAGAGGAATGATTTCAACTTTGAGTGACTTTTTGTTAGCCTGTACCTCATTTGATGTCCAGCTTGGTCCTTTCCCCTTTCCCTGTTAAGTCATTTGTTAAAACCTCACTATCAGTTATTGTGCAGATATGAAAGGTTCTCACCAGATAGCATGTAAAAGTAAATATTAAACAGGAAGCTAAAATGTCTACTTAGTTCAAATGTGAGAAAAAAAGGAAAATGAGGACCAGAGTTTCTACCATTTTGCCTTGGAAGGAAAGAAACTGCAAATGTGAGGGCATTTTAATTTCTTTTTTCCCCAGTTGGACAAGCATCAGCCTGAATCCTGGCAGGCAGCACCTGCTTGTACTTGCAAAGCCAGAGCCTGTGATTCTAAAGATACCAGGTTTCTAGAAAAAGCAGAAGTCTACCTGTGGAGGATCAGGGAGGGGTTTCCCACCTGGAGTGAGGCCTTAGGGTAAAAGGATTGTTTTATCACAGTCATTTGCCCCAAATCTGATTTCCTTGAGTTGTATGGAAAGACAACTCAGGTTTTAAGGAATCCAGTACTATTTTTGTCTTATGCCTTGAAACAATTTGGCCTATGGAGTTCTATTTTTTCCTGTTAAGTGTTTAACATCATCCAAAACTTGTCCAGAAATATTTGTTGACATTATATTCATTTCAACACAACAACAACCAACAGAATATTATGATCAGGCATTTTAATTTGCAAAGTAGCTTGAAGTTGGTGCACACTATAAACCTGGTAGATATGTGAGCTTTATTGTTTTCGTGCAATAACCTCTTTGAACTTTTAAGACAGGGACCAGCAAATTGTTGCCATGGGCCAGATCTGGTCCACCAGCTGTTTTATGAATAAAGTTTTAGTTTTTTTTATGAATAAAGTAAAGTCACCAGGCCCATTCATTTACATATTGTCTGTGGCCGCCTTTTCACTATAATAGCAGAGCTGTATGTTGCAACAGAGCCAGGTGGCTGGCAATATTGGACATATTTACTATCTAACTCTTTTCCAAGAAAATGTGACACCCTCTACTCTCAGAGAGCACCTTTTTCAGAGCCAGTTTCAGAAACCCCACCAGTCCTGAGCTCAGACTTGAAAAGGTAAGAATGGAAAGACAGCTTCTGAGGTGTGATAGTCTTTCTTACCAGAACAGATGTTTTATTTTGAATAAAAACAGGGAAACATTAGTTACTGAATTTCTTTTTATTTTAAAGAAAACATAAGGCAAAATTTCCATTGCCCTCTCTGTGATATATGAAATTTATGTCTGTATGCCTTTGTGCACACTAAATAGTAAATTATTTTAATAACTATCAGAAAAGCCATTCTTTTTAAATTTTAGTGGGTTATAGATCTATTTGGGCACTTGAAAAGAGCTAAAAATCCTCTATTTGGGGCTAAAAATAGCATATGTGTATATACTCAAAATTCATATATCATTTCAAAAGTTTGCAGAGGCCTAGGGTAATCTGTACTCGCCGGGTAAACTATTCCTTTTCTGAAGGACTCTTCATTGGTAGGCACAATCCAGGTTTTTTGTTTGTTTCTGTTTTTGAAGTACTGAGGTTTGAACTATAAGCCAATTTGAGGAGGGAGTCATTGGGATAGGACCAAAAGTGAAGCCCAAGTATCCATGAAAGGACACTTCATAAGAGGTGACCTCATTGTTTTTAAAATCTGATGTCTTAAAGGGTTTTCAAGCTGAAGGGGTTTGGGGTCCTGGTTCTGTGTGATCTTAGGCACAAACCAAAACTCTGTGAATTGCAAAAGCTGCAATCTGGTGGCTCAGGACTGCTCAGTCATAGAACATGACTGCAGAGGTCAGAGGTGATAAACGGCCCAGAAATATGCAAATGCTGCATGGCTCAGAGTTCTGTGAGGCCCACACATAACTATATGACTACACTAGTGAATGGCAGGAGTCAATTTTAGAGGAACACCTGGTCTGCAATATAGGATGTCACATAGACTCAAAGAAACAAGTATGGTAAAGATTACCCAACCAAGTTAAAGATAGGGGATGGGACTAGCTGAAGTCTGCATTGAAATGCTAAGTACAGAGCTCTGCAGTCCTGGTCAAACAAGGGTGTTTTCATTGCCCATAAGTATTGTTTATCCAGAGATGTTACAGAGGAGTGATTTGGAAGGCCTGTCAAGTTGAATAAACACTTACGTAATCTCCCCTCCAAGTTCAAATGTGACACAGAAATCTCTTGTGGGTCATGGCCATTGTGGGTCAGGAAGCCAGAACCAGATGGAATGACCAGGCCATGGAAGTCCAGCCCTCAAATCCAGTTCCTGGACAGTGCCTGTTCTGTCATATAGGTGTGGACAGGATGCCAAAAGGTAATCCAGAGCCTTCTCTTACCGGAACATACTGGGCTGCCACCTGCATCAGGTTACGGCGTTTACTAATGCCATTCCAGAGCAAAGCAAAACCCCACCTGCTAGACAGTCAGTCAGGCAGTGTCCACAGGCGTCACAAACGCTTCCAGGACCCAACACAGCCATGAAATTGAGTCCTGATTAAGTAAAAATAAGGAAAACGCATACATACCTCTAATAAATGTCTACCATGGACACTTGGTGATTCCTTGCTTAGCCTAGACATTGTCTGCAAAATTACAGTTGTTTCTAAGATATGTGATCAGTTAATCCCTTTTTTTGTGTGAGAGAGGGGGAAAATGGGACAATTCCATACCTGCAATGTGGAAGCCTCTTCCCCACCCTTCGCCTTCTTCTCCTCTCCTTCCTCCCCTGTAAGACTAGAGATGAATGGTAGAAAGGGCACTGACCAGCTGTTGAAGAACTTGAGCTCAGCCAAAGTTGATTTCCTCTCAGCCAATTGCTAAATGACTTCTGGCAAGTCACTCAACCCCCTTGGGCTTGTTTCTTCAGCTATCAAAAGAGAACTCAGGACAAAATGATTTCTGGATTCCCTTCGAGCTCAACTGTGATTTTTGTGGTTGCTTTGAAATGCCTTGGGATGTCCTTAGATCATTTGACTTCCAGAGCTAGAACAGACACCTGGGAGGGATGTGCCTGGGTGTTATTTAAACAACTGAGCTCAGTGAGGCTTTTCCCATCAAGACGTTCAGGAGCAGGCAAACACTTGGTAATGAGCTTCCCAGGGGTTCATTTAAAGCTCGGTTGAAGAGCAAACATATTTTTCAAAGTGAGTGCGTTTTAATTACTTGATATTTGAGCTTCATACTTCCTCTCAATCTTAAATTCTGGGCATTCGTGGATCCCCAGGCAAAGTCAATAGCTCTCAAGAAAGATAATTTGTCCTGTAAAGATCGTAGATACATTGATTAAAGCATATAAACGAATGACTGTGCCTTCATCTCCCTTTCCGGGTTCCTCACAGCCTTCATCATAATAGCGTGTAAAAGCTAGCATATATTCAGCATCACCCAGTGCTAAAACTGTTCCAAGGGCCAAGGCTAACTAACTAAAAGATTAAGGATAAGCATAACTGAAATAAGCATAGCACTGACAACATTGCAGCCACTGTTCTAAGTCATTTGCACTTGTTAATTCATCGAAGTATCCCCCCCAAATCCTATGTAGTAGGCACTTTCATTATCTCTGTTTACCAATGAGGAAAGTGACATACAGGGAGGTTAGGTAAGTTGTCCAAGGTCACATGGCTAATAAGAGGCAGAGGCAGGATTTGAAGGTGAGGAGGCTCCAGAGTTCATCACTCTACTATACTGTATTATACGTGGACCTCCAAAGACTGGGGGAGTAATATTACAACAAAAGTTTTTAAAATGTCATTTCATCAATTAGTTTCCCTTCTAGGCATTAGTCTAGTCCAAAGATAATTTGGAAATGATAAACTGGTTTCCATTTGATCATCTTTTAATACAAAACCACCAGTTCAGCCAAGGTTGTTTCAGAACTTTCTTTTCATCTCTGCTCTCATAACGGACTTCTGAAAAAGCTACCAGAAGAGACTGCTTCAGGCCAAGCCAGAGTTCAGAGGTCAGGTTGCTTCATGTAAGGCACTTGAGGATAGAATCCAGGAGGCCAAAATTAATTCCCCCAGCTGACGTACATTGTCTCCCCAGGAGCAATAATCAGAATGGGCGGTGATTGTGTTCACATACACACAGCCTGTTGGTTCTCTGCCAGGCCCATTTTATAGCAGAGGAAATGAGGCTCAGTGGTAACTCTCCGGGGGCCCACATGCCTAATCAGAGCCAGAGCCAGAGCTGGGCTGGGGAATTCTGACCTGCTAGCCTACCCTTTCATCACACATCTATAAATGCACCTGCCAAACCCCACCTTGAAGGAGTCATTTCAAAGTTGTTTCTTTTCAGAAACTTCAATATGGGTTTGTTGAGTAGCCTTTGTTATTCTAAAAGCCAGTGAAATGATTCCATTCTCAAAAACATGTGGTTGACTTTATAGCAGGGTAGGTATGTTCCAGCCTCATGTGTTTAATCCAAGGGATGAATTTGATGACAAAGAAGATAGATCCTTGAAACAGCAATATATTTAAAGACGGGTGTTGTAATTGAAAACAAGCATTTCAATCTTTGTGAGCGTTTGTCATTCTCATCAAATTTGTGAAACCAGTGGGCTTTGAATCACTAGCGGTATCACAGGAAAGCCAAGCTGTCATGGTTAAAAGTTAAAATTTAGTTACCTTTCTCTTTGACACGATTGAATAAGCACATTAAAAGTTTATAGAAGAGGTTGTGAAACCTCCTGAGGGGGAAAGAAATATGTAACCCACTGAGAGGAAAGCCTGCCTGCTGCCTCCCCACATCTGGCGGGGGGTTGAACTACATGGCTAGGAGGTTCTTTCCTGTGTCATAATGATTATTACTTTGCCGGAAGAGTTTCTTTCATTGCTAATAACAACTCACTCTGCTCCATTCTCTCAATATACGTCACCGCCCACACCCAGAACAATTACAAACATCTACCCAGTGCTGGGCACTAACCTTCATGAGATAAAAACAGTAACCTTTTCTGCCTCCCCACAGGTTATAAACCCTGAACTGTCATTATGCCCAGCTTCACAGGATTTGGTCATTAAGGTTGTTTAAATAGCTAGCTGAACCCAATCTAACAAAATACAGATCAACATTCACAAAAATGACTCTTAAAGTGAGAATTTTGAAAGCCACGTTGAATGGAGATGAGAAGTAGTCATGATTATAACAAGTCTAAATCTTCGTAAGAAGAATCTCTGTGTTCAGAATTCAAAATATGGTTAGTAGTAATGCCATTCATCTGCTATAAGCAGAGAGTTAGGGCACTAATACATATAAAGGTTAAATTATTTTAAATATCCTGCTTTTTATGATTATTGTACTCATTGAACATGTACTCAGTAATGGGCAAGAATGCTCTAATCTGAGATTTAAGTGATGGACAGACAGAATGTCAGGGTCTACATAGAATAGGAATTAAATTTTCCTTTTATTACAAAAATGTGGTGCTCAAATAAACATAGATGCAAATATGATCCCCAGAGGCCATCAAGGTGGGTCAAGGCCCATTCCACACTTTAATAAGAAGACTTTGGCTAAGCTGATTAACCCCTCAGATTCTTTACTTGCTTATAAAGAGGACCCAACTGATACAGAGTTTGCTAAAGCAAATGAGGGGATGTCATTTGTATCACCATAAACTTTCAATTCAGGTTAGCTGTCATTATATTCATTACAATAGTTAATGCTTATTGAGGCCTTAACTTGTGCCAGACCCTGCTTTACTCACTGATATCACAGCTATCCTATGAAGTAGATTCTATTATCCCCATTTTATGGATGAGAAAAATGAGGAACAGATTTTTTAAAACAGTTTTATGCAGTTATCACACAACTGATAAGTGGTAGGGTTGGGATTTGAACCAACAAAGTCTGGGTCCAAACCCCTTTTGCTTATCTATTATAACTACACAATGGTACCTCTGAGGTCATTTTATTTAACTTGTGGCAGATCAGATCAGTGATAAAGAAAATTGGCAGCAAAAATTCAAAACAGTGGGCAATGAGTGTTTATAACCAGGGTCTGGAATTTTTGTCTTTTTTTATACAAACAGAAAATTCCATTGGGAAAGTAACAAAAATGAATAATGAGACATGCCCTTATTTGCTCAGCTCTCCTTAGAAGAAAAGCAAAAGAATCACAGATCTTCAGAGATAAGGAGACAAGTCAAGAACATCACAATATAAATATCCAACAGCATAAGAAAACATTTTCATCTTATGATTAGCAGTTGAGGTTACAATGTTCACTGGGCATAGTTGAGCCACTGAGGTACAAATTCAAATGACCTTCTGCAGGATAATTTTGCAATATATATCAAAAACCTAATAGGCATTCCCTCTACTCAGCAATTCTACTTCTGGGAATCTATTCTATACAAAGGAGTTGGGAGCATGTTCAATTAAACATTATTTTTTAAACCGGAAAAAAATCCTAATGAGGATTTTATTACACCTTTGGCTATGTGAATTCATTCTAAGAAAAGTCCAGGCATGTGTGCAAAGATTTATCAACCGAGGTGTTCATAATAATAAATAATAGAAAAAAGAAGAAAATGACCTCAGCTAATAAAAAGAAATTAATTAACTAAATTGTAGTGCAGTTATATAATGTGAACATTGTGTTGTAGAAGTCTACAAATATGCATACAAAAAGCCAGACATACACTAAGAGATTAGATGTTATAAATTCAGAGTTAGTTGTGGGATAAAAAGTGAATTTTGCTTTATTTTCTTTGTGTTTTTTTCTGCCTTGATCATTCATTAGTTTTATCATAGGGACACATAAGATGATAATAGATAAGAATGTTTGTATTAGTGCAAAAAATATCTCACATTTGTATTAGTCAAGATTTTAAATTACAAATAACAGCAAACCTGGTTCAATTGTCTTAATAAGTAGGAACTTATTTTCCATGCGCTTCAGACATGGCTAGATCTAGGCCTCACACATTGTTGCTAGGACTTGGTCCTTTTTTGGACCTTTCTCTTTTGTCTCTCTTTCCTCTGTATCACTGCATTTTCAGGAATGTTCTTGCCATTTGGTGGTAAGCATGGCCATGAAGATATTTACATCCTCTTCCTTCAGCAAACCTGGACAATTGCCTTTTCAATAAGAATTAAGCAGGTGGAGTGGCTCAAGTGATAGAGCACCTGCCTAGCAAGTGTGAGACTTGTGAGGCCCTGAGTTCAAACCCCAGTACAGTCAATGAGAATTAAAATCCCTGGGTTTTATTTTTACTAGCCATCTTAGGATCACATACTCATTCCTGATTCAATCAAGCAGCCCTGTGAATGAAATGCCTTGACTGGTTTTGACTGGACCATGTGCCCACCACTGAAGGCAGGAGGATCACCCAGGATGGCATAGAGTCAGAGGTGGGCAAGGGTAGATTGCCACAGCAACAAAGAAACAAAACAAATGTACCTCAAGATTTCAGTATCTTTAGATGCTGGCTGGTCCTGGCTGAAAGAGCATATGTAGCCTTGACTCATTTAGATTTCTCATGCTTGCAAGTGACAAAAAACGGAAAGAAATTATTAGTCCAGAAGTCAGGCTGGCTTTGAGTGAGGCTAAGGCATCCACAATTTAGCTCTTCCTGTCCCTCCAGTGGTGACTGCAAACTCTGGGTTCTTTCTCTATTGGAGCAAATTACTCTGGAGGTTCCAAACCTCACGTTCCCACACCTTACCAGATGTGAACCAGGGGACAGAGACGCTCTTTTGGTATTTTCTTTACAAGTCCTTGCCAGTTATTGCTACCACTCTCATTCACTCAAATAGAATGACCGGTACATCCCTGACCATTGAACTGGCTGATCTGAGGAAGAAGGTGCATTGCTTGGTTTGGTTCACATAGAGTGCATTCCAGGGCAGAGTCGGTCTCATCCAGGCCACCAATGAGAATGGAAGAGGAGTGTCTTCCCAAGTAAAAGCCAGGTGTAGAAGGGGGTGAGCATACGGGACAGAGAGCCAGCAAATACTTATCACAACTCCAGAGGAGTCTGACATGTTTTAAACTCTATCAGTTGTTCATTTTTGAATGGGAAATACCTAATACACTGCTTATGGCTTAGTGTATCCTTAGTGTTGGTGACTGTTGCTAATTTATATGATTAAATGAAGAAGGATAAATTTGTCATTGCTCTTCAAGCACATGTCAATTTCCATTCTTTCCAATGGGCTACTGTTATTAAGAAGTGTACGAACATCATAGCATTCTGCAAGGGGTTCTTTAGAGCCCACAGGCAGCCTCTTCTCTTGGGCTGTAATAACCTGAAAATAGTTTTCGTGAAACTTTGTGTAGGGAAACATATGGGATTTGAAATGTTAGCACACTGGGAGGAAAGGAGGAAGTGTAGAGCTTTGTTCTCCTGTCTCTTTTGTTTATAGAGTGGGTTCAAAGTCGTGCTGGGTTAGTAAGAAAAACAAACAAAATGAACTGGGTCTGCTCTGGGTGACATCTGTCTACTAGGACAATCACTAGCTTTTGGTTTTAAAAGGTGGATGGCACAGGCTAAGAAAGAGGTTTTCCTTTTGTCTGCAGAAGGAAGTTTGAAAGGCTCCCTTCAGAGCCAGCATCTTTGGTGGTAAATAAATGTGCCTCTGTCTGAGAAAGCAAGAAAACCCCAGCAACTGACAGCTTAAGGTAGGAAAAAAAAATCACCAAGGCTAATATATCACAAACAAGGAACAGCTTTGAAGGTTACAAGCTTAAAAACACTTGGCACAGACAACAGTGGGGCTTGGCATACGATGTGATTAGCTGATTTATTTTCCCATGTGGCAACTGCTGCAGGAAAAGCCCCCATCTTGCCTCACATGAGTCAACAGAATGCTGCAAAAGTGTCATAAAATGTCAGTGAACACATTTCTGCCATCAGGGAAGGTCCAGGAGATGATAGTGGTGGAAGTAAAGAGAGGCGGTCACCAAGGGAAGTGTTTTGCTTGGTCACAAGAAGTGTACGAATGAGGAGAATGGGTACGCAGGTGTCCTGTGCAGGGTGTGCGGGCGGGGGCAAAGACTTTCAGCACCACCATGGTGAGTCTTTTCATGATTTTCTGACTCCTCAGCCACAAAGCATCCCAGCAATTCAACCACTGATCCAGGACCTGCATTAATAGGCAGTAAAGCAAGACTTCATTTTTCTAATCTGACTCTCACCAGGACTATTTTATCTGCCAGATTTTCTAGGTCCAAGATCTATACTTTATGAGGTTTCAGGAGCCCATAAATGTATCCAAGCCTCAATATAAAACAATTATTGCTCTAAGCTACAAAAAGAGAGCTACAAAACCCAAGTTAATAGGTGCTTAGTTAAATGGGCACATAGCACAGTTAATTCCATTAACTACTGAATTGATTGTTCATAAAATTTCATTACATTTGAAAACAATTTTAAAGTTAGATTTTATTTCTCTTAAAAAGAATTCTCAAGCATGTATGATGACTGCTGAGAATCAAAGCCAATTGTAAATTAAATGACTCACTCATTGCCAAACGATTTCAAAAGCAAAATAACATTCCTTTGAAAAACTCCAGCCAAAATTATGTTTCATGAGGAAGGTAAGTGAATTTACATACATTTGCTGAAATGAGAGGTTCAGACTTCAAAAGTGTGGCAAGGACACAAAGCACTTCCAGTCTAGGATCACTGTTTGCTTATTTACCTGCATGCTTAATTGCAAAGATTTGTTCTTCTATGCATCCCTACATCAAATGCAACACAGAGGCTGGGGCTCACAGGAGCCTGAGAAGAGTGATTCCAGGTCACTGAGCAGCCACTCAATAGATATTTATGTACCTACTAAATTCTGGAAGGTGCTCTGGGTACTGAGAACGAAGCTGTGACGACAACTAAATTCCTGTCCTGATAGAGTTTACAGTTAAATGGTAGCAAAGACTACCACCAAATAAATTAGGCATGTATCAGGTGGTGTAGAGGAAAAGCAAAGCAGAGAAAGGCTTGCAATTGTAGACATAGTAGACAGGTGTTATGGTTTGAATACAAAATGTCCCCCACAGGCTTATGTTCTGAGCACTTGGTCCCCAGCTGGTGGTGCTATTTTGGGAGAGTCTGAAAATTTGGTAGCTGGGGCCTAGCTGAAGGAAGCTGGTCACTGTGGGTGTGGCCTTGGGGACTATATCTTTCCCTGGTTCCTTCCCTTGCTGCTCCATTCTGCTTCCATAATGTGTACTGCTGTGCTCTAGCACGTCCTCCAGCCATGGTGGACTGACGCCTGTGAAACCATAAACAGAATAAACTTTCCCTTCTTTTCATTTATGTCCAGCATTTTGTCACACTGATGAGAAAGCTAACACAGAACACTGTTACCAGAGAAATGGGGTCATTGCCGTGACTAAACCTGACCTTATGGTTTTAAGTCTTTGGAACTGGTTTGCAGGAGGAATTTAGGGAAGTTTGCAGAAGCAGGCAAGAGAAAGCTTAAAATCTTGTAAGTGGAGCTTAATGAGTGATTCTCATGGGAGCTCGGAAAATCAGAACAGGAATGCAGACAGTGAAGGCCAGGCTCGTGAGATTTCAGATGGGAATGAGGACTCTTGAGAATTGGACTGGAGGCCACTCACGTTATATTGTGACAAAGGATTTGTCAACATTTTGTGCATGTCCTAAGATTTTGTAGGAGGTCAGGTTTAAAGGTGATGGACTAATTAATTAGGCAGAAAAAATTTCAAGAAACCTGGCATTCATGCTGTGGCATGGACATTGTGGCTGCTTTTAGTCAGGTTTATAATGAAAATCAGGAGCAAAAAGCAGAGCAAAAAGATTTGAAAAATATGCAATTCTGCCAGAAAAGTAGCATGTTTAGAGTTATAGAGAAGGAGAGTGTGCACCGGCAGCAAAGGAAACAGTCATGAGACTAAAGAGACAGCCTACAGAATAGGAGGGAATCTTTGTCAGCTATACATCTGACAAAGGGTTGATAACCAGAATATAAAGAGAGCTCAAAAAACTAAACTTGCAAAGAATCAACAACTCACTGAATAAATGGCAGAGGAACTGAACAGACAATCCTCAAGAGAAGAAGTATAGACGGCCAATAAACACATGAAGAAATGCTCAGCATCCTTGGCTATAAAGGAAATGCAAATCAAAACATTGAAATTTCACCTCACTCCAGTCAGAATTGCTATCATCAAAAACACAAACAACAACAAATGCCTGCTAATGGACTGGCTCAAGCAGTAAGTAGAGTGCCTATCTAGGAAATGCAAGGCCCTGAGTCCAAATCCCAGTACCACCAAAAAATAAGAAAAATTGGTCTGAACAAATGCTGGTGAGGATGCCAGGGAGAGGGGAGTGGGAGGAACCCTTATACAGTGTTGGTGGGAATGTGCAGCCATTATGGAAAGTGGTATGGAAGTTCCTCAAAAAACTGAAAATAGAACTACTGTATGATCCAGTGATACTACTCCTAGGTTTACATCTAAAGGATTATAAATTAGGATACAACAGAGACACTTGCACACCCATGTTTATTGCACTATTATTCACAATAACCAGGCTATGGAAACAGCCCAGATGCCCTACAACTGATTAAGAAAATGTGGTGCATATATACAATGGAGTATTATTCAGCCATAAATAGGCTGAAATTATGTCATTGGCAGATAAATGGATAGAACTGAATATCATCATATTAAGTGAAGTAAGCCAGGTTCAGAAGGATAAAGGTTGCATATTTTCTCTCATATGTGGAAGCCAGACCTAAAAGACAAACATATACATAAACATGTACATGATTATGTGCATATATATGTATATAAAGAGAACATTTTTGTAATAATGGGACTATTTGAGAGGACTAGGGAGAAGCAGGAGGGAAAGAAAATTATTGGCAGACTAATATCTAAATACATTGGACCAGTATATGAAGATGGTATAATGAAATGTACTGAAAGCTGTTGAGAAATGGAGGGGAGAGGTGGGAAAGTGATAGAGGGAGTTAGTCTGATTAAAATAAAATATATTCATGTTTATAATACTGTGGCAAAACCTCTGTGAACAATGAGTATACTAAAAAATGAAGGACAGCCTGTAAAACAAACAGGTCCTGTTGGAGGGTGGATACTTGTGGGAGGGAAGGTGAATGGAGAGGACAAAGGATGGTGAATTTGGTGACTTGCATGAAATAGAACAACAAATTGAACTTGTTTTAAGAAGAGGGGAGAGAGATGAGAGAGAATGAAGAGAAGGTGAATCTAACTAAGGCACATTGTATGCATATATGAAAATGTCACGATGAGATCCTATTGTACAACTGACATATGCTAATAAAAATGTTTGTAGAGCTGGGTGCCAGTGGCTCACGCCTGCAATCCTAGCTACTCAGGAGGCAGAGACCAGGAGGATAGCAGTTCAAAGCCAGCCTGGACAAATAGTTCACGAGACCCTATCTTGAAAAATCCCTTAACAAAAAAGGGTTGGTGGAGTGGCTCAAGGTATAGGCCCTGAGTTCAAACCCCAGTACCGCAGGGGGAAAAAAAAAGTTTGTAGAAAAGGAGGGTGTGGGATGCAAGAATTACAGGGTCATAGAGGCTTCCCCACAGACTTCATAAGAAAGCCTGGGAGTGTGTGGTAGGATTGGAGTCCCTGCAGGTAGCCCCTGAGAGGGTGATGCAAGATGCTGTGAGAGTGAAGCCAAAGATGCAGTGGAAACCCCAGAAAGCTGGAGATGCCGGGACATGGAAAGTCTGTGGAGGAAAGTTATAGGCGGTGACCAGATTCAGCTCACTAGAGAGGCCATGTGCCCTGCAACTGGTAATGTCATAGGGGTGGGGCTACCCAAGCCCATTGGCACTCCCATTACACCACTATGTGCCCTAGAAGCTGGACATAGATCTATAGGATTTAATGTTTACCCTGCTGGGTTTTGGTGTTGCTTTGGTCCAATTCTTTCTTGCTATTCTTCTGGTTCCTCCCTTTTGGAATGGGAATTTTTACTCTGTGCCATTGTATCTTAGGAATATTAACTTGTATTTTATTTTACAGGGGCTCTCAGCTAAGAGTTGCCTTGAGTCTCAGAAAAGACTCTGAATTTGGACTTTTGAACAACATTGAAACTGTTAAGACTTTGGGGATTCTTGGAGTCCCCAATGCAGTTTTCATCACAAGATGACTATGAATCTTTGAGGGCAGAATGTTATGGTTTGAACAAGAAATATCCTCCACAAACTCGTGTTTTGAACAGCTTGGTCCCCTACTGGTGGCACTATGTTTGGAGGTTCTGGAAACTAGGAGGTGGAGCCTAGTGGGATGAAGTAGATCCTAGAGTATGCTGATGTCCCCAGTCCCTTTGTAGTGCTCTGCTTCCTGGCCACCATGAGGTATAGAACCTCCTTTCCACCTGCCCCCACTGCTGTGATGTTCCTCCCAAGTGCATGGAGCAAGCAACTGTGGACTGAAGCCTCTAAAACCATGAGTCAAAATAAATAATTCCTCCCTTTTTGGTCACAGCTATGGAAGGCTAACTAACAAACCAGGGAGGGCTTCACTGAACAAAGAACTGAAGTTTTCAAGGAAGAAAGTCATGTTGATATCTGAGAGAAAAGCACAGTGGCTCTGAGGACCAGCAAGAGGGCAGGCAGGACAGCTATAAAGGAGTGATAGGGCCTCATGAGCCATTATAAGGGAGTTTGGACTTATGGGAAGCAACAGGAGGCAAAGGTGTGGCAGATCTGATTTCTAGGTTAACAAGAGTTCTATGGCTACAGTTTGGAGCTCAGACTAAAGGTAGCAGGAGCATAAGCAGGGGAACCATGGTTTTTGAATAACTACCACTACTGCCATGGCTACTGCAATCCAAGTGAGCAGCTTGGACAAAGGTAGGTGTCAATGATGAGAAGTGATATGATGCTTGCATCATTAAGACTATAAACTTTCTGTGCCCAACTTCCATCCTTTCTCCATCTTCCTCACTACAATCAGAGGGAACAGAAGCAACACCACCCCAGAATTAGGAAGCTCCAGGAGTCCGCAGTCATCTATGGATCTCACAGTACTTCCCACCAGGAAACTTTCTACCTCCTGCCAGAGGTCTCCCATGCTCCATGCTGGTGCTGAGAGCTTCCAGGGACTGCTGTCCTGGGAGAGGACTCATGCCCAAGGAGAAAGCAAGCTGCTGAAAAACATAGATTGGGTTAGGAAACTAGCTCCCCTTCTGTTTTAGGAGCCAGTTAATTACTGGGGATTTCTTCTGCCTTTGCTGCAAGTGGCTGTCTCAGGAGGCACGCTCTGCCTTTGCTTGTTGACTGTTGGTCTCCCTGGCATCCATTTCTTAGGGGATAACACAGCCATTGTTTCCAGAAGCATACATGTGAGTTAAGCCCAGGGCCTGACCTTGCACCTGTCTTTGGGAGGACATACTTTTACTGTGGTCTTGCAATGCTCTGCTTTTGTGGTTCCCGCCAGCAGCTAGGATGCTCCTGGAAGGTCTGTAGTAACAGCACTGGTTTTGGATGGTGGTTAAAAACACATTTAATAATATAGGAGTACATGTGTGTTCAAAAGTATTCACACAATAAAAAAAAACTTTTTAAAAGTTCAATGTAATAATTACTACTCTTTAAGGTGAAACCACTGGAAATACTTTGATTTATGGCTATTTCCAGAGTCTAGGTATTTATGGGTCCCCTGACATTGAAATACACATTTTAACAAGTCTACCAGTTGATTCTTGTGGACTAAAAAGTGCACACACACACACACACACACACACACACACACACACACATTTGCAGAAACTAAACATGTTTATACACCACAGGCTGAGGGTGCTTAGCTGTTGTGACTCAATATGTGTCATTGATAACCTCCTCTGTCAACATACACTATAATGTCTCCTATCTTTAAACATTTCCTTCATATTCAGCAATAGGGAAGGACATATGTTATTTAACTGACCCCCTCCCTCCTTTGACAGGCATTTGTGCTGTCTCTCGTTACAGAGCTGCTTTGGGATCTCACACTTCCTGCTCTGTAGCTGTGTGCTCTTGGTCAAGTTATTTAATTTTGTTAAGATTTTGCTTTTTCCATTTATTAGCAATAGGAGGCTACTAATGGTCTCCCCCAAGGTGGTAGTGCTGGTGACAATGGAAAGGATTTCCCCCAAGGGAAAGTACATAATCCAGAGTTAGTGGTACCTGATAGCTGACTCGAGGCAAGTCCTGACTAGCCTCATACTAAAAAGAGTATTCTAAGACACAGGATGCTGTAAAGGTGTGGCTTGCCGTGTGTGTGTGTGTGTGTGTGTGTGTGTGTGTGTGTGTGTGTGTGTGTGTGTGGGAGGGGGGCAAGATCTGAAATTTGACACAGGTCAGTGTGGCTCCTAGTCTGGCCACTTATTACCATGACACAAAAAACAAATTTGACTTGGCTTTGGAAGACATTTCCTCAAACTGAGTTGGACATTTTTCTTTTCAGTTTCAATTTTGATATACTTTTGGACATAGAAAAAGTATACGAATAGTATAAATATTTTACTTATATCCCCAAATGTTCGTTGTCTACATTTGTTTTACGTGCACATACACACATTTTTACCCTGAACAAAACAACAGGAGAGCCTGTTGCCACTAGTATGATCAACTCTCCAGTTTTTCTGGCATTGCTCTGATTTTAACATTGAAAGTCCTGATGGTGATCCCATCAATCCCAGTCAAATCGAAATGACCGATCACTTTAGGTGCAGCCAATCCACCCATTTACCTCTAACAACTTGTGTGTCTGTACTAAAACCAAGGACACAAACAATATCTATATGTGTAAATAAAATTTTATTGGAATACAAGTCACATACCTATAGTCTGTGACTGCTTTTACCCTGAAAACAGCTCAGAAGTTGCAAGTGAGACCCTGTGACTCACACAGTCTAACATTATTTGGCACTTGGCCCTTACAGAAAAAGTTTTGCTGGTCCTTGATAAAAGATCTATGGAGAGAGCCCTGCAGAATTGAACTTCAGTTTTGTTTAACTCATATGTAGAGTGTTTCACCACAAAATCATGAGTGTCTCCTGAAATAGCATTCCATGAAATATGGGGCTTCTGAACCATTAGGACTACCACACGTTGCAGGGGTGTCATACGATCTCTTACGCTTTTTTTTATTTTCAGAACTGGGGTTTGAACTAAGGCCTTCATAGTTGCAAGGCAGGCATTCTATTGCTTGAGCCACACTTCCAACCCAAGATTAACTTCTTTTTTTTGTGGTACTGGGGCTTGAACTCAGGGCCTGTACCTTCAGTTACTCTACCAGCCCTTTTTAGTGAAAGGTTTTATCAAGACAGCCTCTGGCAGAACTATTTGCCCACGCTGGCTTCGAACCACAATCCTCCTGATCTCTGCCTCCTGAGTAGCTAGGATTACAGGCATGAGCCACCAGCACCTGGCAAGATTAACTTTTTAATTTTTATTTTATTTCAGGTGGCACTGGGATTTGAACACATGGCTTCACACTTGGTAGGCAGGTGCTCTTACTGCTTAAGCCACTCTGCCAGTACTTTTTTTCTTGTTATGGGTTTTTTTGGAGATGGATCTCACAAACTATTTGCCCAGACTAGCTTTAAACTGTGATCCTCCTGATCTCTGCCTCCTAGATTACAGGCATGAGCCACCTGCACCCGGCAAGATTAACTTTAAAAAGGTATCATCAAGAAGAAAGAAAATTGTACCAAGTTATAGTAACTAAATACAATTACCATAATTAGCCTGGTCAAAATATTTAGATATCAACAGAAGGCCAAGTTGTGTAAAATGTCCTTTTTATTTCTAGAACATATTTGGTGCAACCAAACTTCAGGGATCAAAAGAATTTGAACAACTTTCAAAGTGTGCAACATGAATACAAACCCTATTTGGCATCAGTTTGGTAAGCGTAAACAATAAGAGTTATTGGGAGGCTAAAAGTATCAATTAATCATTTAAATGTGAAATTCTTTTATTTCTAGAATGTATTTTGTTCCCCGAAAATCCCTCTCCACACACACATACACCCCAGTTAGACCTCACTGAATGTGTTATTCAGAAAGCTGTATTTTGTGACAGGAAGAGGAAGTTCTGGAAAATCAATTAAGAGCTCAAAGTAACTTAATCTTGTTGATTGTTCTCTGCTTCAGGGCACACCCATGAGGTGCTGGAATGGGCAGCTCCAGGAAAAAAAACCTGATGTTAGGTCAAACTCACATGATTAAAGGAGAGGAGAGAGTTAGATTTCTTTCTGGTGATTTTTGGCCACAGAGTGTTGATCTGAATTTATCTAAGGCTGAAGCAATACTTTCTTATTGGTGAAAACCATCTATAGGAGAGTTCTCCTTGAGATCATGTTAAAATAAGGGGGGAAAAGAATGTTAGTGAGTGACAGAATTCTTATTAAAAAATGTTTCTT
This sequence comes from Castor canadensis, assembly GCF_047511655.1. Taxonomy (NCBI): domain Eukaryota; kingdom Metazoa; phylum Chordata; class Mammalia; order Rodentia; family Castoridae; genus Castor; species Castor canadensis. The sequence continues at coordinate 134,397,524 of NC_133394.1, forward strand.
GCCAAGCATGGTGGTATGTGCATGTAATTCCAGTACTTGGGAGGCTAAGGCAGGACGATGGAGAGTTTGAGGCCAGCCTGGGTAATGTAGTGAGAGTCTCAAATAACAAAAACAAACACCCCTCCCCCCTCCGAGAACACATAAAACAAAACCAAAGAAGTATGACTTTAAGCTCTTGGGAGGCCTGTGACTTTAGGCTGATACAGCAACCAAAACACTAGACAAAATGTGAAAGGTTTGGAAGAGCATAGACAAGAAATTCCAAATGATTCCACGATAGTAGAAGATGGAAAAGGTAAAGCTGATTAAGGAATGAATCACGCACAGAAGCTTCTGTCCAAGACCTCCTCAGAATGAGGATGATAGAAATTAAACCCAGGCAGCGAAGGTGACAGTGTCTTGAAAGCGACCAATAGAAAAGAGGGAGGACAGCTCTGTGCTTATCATTTCTCCTCACCTGTAGCCCTGCAGTCCCAGCACAGGTCATCAGAATACTTTGCTTTAAACAAAGGAAATGTCCTCTTGTGCAGAAGAGTTGGACTAGGATATTCGGAGTAATGGAATACCTACTTTCTTAAGAGTTCTTGTGTTCCTTTAGAGTTGCCTGGACGTTTGCATATACATCACTTGGTTTTATTATTCCAGTACACAGAAATAGGCATTATTGGCTCCTTTTTATAGATAGGAAAGAAGAATGAAGTGACTGGCTTTAAAATAGCCAATCCTCAAACTTGGGCCTCTTGATATGAGACCAGTGCAGTCCATAGGACACAAAAAGACTCTCATTTGTCAACTCACTTGGGTAGCAGCAGTGTTCACTCCAGGTGGATCAGAAGGAGAGACTAATGAAGGGGCTGCTTACAAGGGATGGATAACAAAAACATCATATATATATATATATATATATATATATATATATATATATATGGATTCTAGAAAACTGGGAATTTATCTCACACAATTTTAAAAAATTATGAATGAAAAGATAAAAAAGGATGGTAATTCACTTTGCAAGGAGACTGTCCTGGAATGATTCACAGCAGGGTTCTCTTAAATAGCAAGCATCCTGGTAGTTACAATTTGGCTTTGTTAACAAAAAATGTAGTAACACACACTTTGCCTGAATGGCTTTGAAAGCTGCCTAAAGGACAGCCTCTGAAGGTGAAGAGGACATCTCCCAGGCTCTGTCCCCAAAGAGATGGCCCTCTCTGGAATGCCCAAGTTTAAAAGACTGAGGAATAGCTTCACCACAGTGGGGATCTGTGGTGGTAATTTTGCTGGCAGGCATTCCTAGTTTCTAAAACTCTGAAAACTACAGTTCTCAGAGTGACTTAACAGGAAGCCTCACCCAGTAACAGAGGAAGCTGAGGAAGGAAGGAAAGATGGCAGAGCTGGAGGAGGGCCAGCAAATGAAACAATAAGCAAAGTCACAACCTTGGGACTCTCTATGTGGTCAGGGACACACCCGCTCTGCTGCTGGCCTAGCTCGCTCCTCTATCCCTGGCTGGCTCAGAAATGTCCTGTCTCAGGACACTTGTACTTAGAGTTCCTGTCTCTGGAAGTGTCCTCTTCCTGCTCCTCATCACCTCCAATCCATTTACTCAACTATCACATCCTTCATGACTTTCAAAGTTTAGAAATATTTGCTGCCATCTTTCCACTCCAGCAGCTCATAAAGTGTTTTATATTTTTCTCATGATAGTCACCATATTCTACTTTGTATTAAGAGGAATTACCTTATTCCCTCCACAAAATTTAATGTATTATTCATTCTTTAATTTTTCCACTAATTCATTGAGCATTTCTTTCAAAACCTACTCTATGTAGTACAGTGCTAGCCTTGGAAATCTGAAGACTAATGAAAGAGTTCATGTGTTCTAGAGCTTCCATGCTAGGGAGATAAGAGGCACCAGGAGAACAGGGCCATGCAACAGCACTTAAGGGGACAGGTTTCCCAGCTGTGGTGTCTGTGTTTGCAGGGATGATCAGGAATGGCTGAAACCTCAAAGACAAATGGGAGGTGGACGAATGAATGGTGGGAGAAGGATGTTCCTGGCAGAAAGAACATCATGGCAGGGGGCCAGAAGCTGGAAGATCAGACAGTGCTCCAAGAGCTGCAAATAACTGAGCAAGGCTGGCATACAGAAGACAGGCAAGAGAGGGTGCTGAAGAAAGGGTTGGAGAAGGGAGAACCAGATGGTAAGCAGACCTGGTCTTCACGGGTCTCACAGACCTTGTGAAGGAATTCAGACAGTTTGGACCATGGAACCTCATAAGTGGCCTGCATAGATGAGGCACTCAATTATATCCCAGGCATTGTAGGTTGAGTTCTCACCAAACAGATTCTGAGGCAGTTTCGAATGCAGGCAGGTTCGTTAGGAGGTGATCTAATGTAGAGCTGGTGAGGGGGTGTGGGGGTGGATGCTATTGTTTGGATGAATGTCCACCAAAAGGTCCATAAGTAAAGGTTTGGTCCCCAGAGTGATATTACTAGGGGGCACTAGGGACCTTTAAGAGGTGGCACTTCCTTGGAGGTCCTTAGGTCATTGGAGGTGTGTCTTCTAAGGGGTTGTAGACCAGATCTCTCCTCTGAATCATGATGTGATCACTCACTCTGTCATGCATTCCTGCCTTTGCCATCCAGCACCCTCATCAGAAGCCCAAAGCAATTGAGCTGTCTAAACTTGAACTCGAACCTGCAAAACTGTGAGCTAAGTAAATCTTTTCTTCCTAAGTAGCCTATTTCAGGTTTTTCACTGCAGTAGGACAAACCTGAATAATACAGTGGGGAGGTAGGTTGGGACTTGGGTCAGGAAGGGGAAGGTAGGAAATACAGGGTGCATTGATAAACAGGTTACTGCTGTGCGAGGCTCCAGTCAGACCTCTAGAGAACATGCTACAGAGTCATCTCACCCAAGGACTAAAGAGACTGGGGTGCTATCCACCAGCTCCCTTCAGCCATAGTTTAAGGGATGATGTCATGGGTGCTTACTCCTTACCACTGAGGCTGCCCTGTGTGAGGACAAGCGGGAGAAAACCCTGCAGGCAGACAGCCCTAGATGCTTGAAGAAGCCTTCACTGTGTATAGGGACTCTTGGTGACAAGGATGTGGGTGGGGCACAAGCATCTGCTACATCTGGTTATTCGGACAGAACAACGTGGAGAAACAGTATATTTGGGTCTTCATTCTCATCATGAGTCATGGCACACTCAAGGGGGTAACTCAAGAGGATCTGATGAAGAGAGTGTTCACAGAGGTGTGGGTGGGGTGAGGGAATCACAAGGGCATGGCAAGACCAGGACCTACCATCAGCAAGAAGCCAGGTAGTGCTGCTAGGTTTGAAGAGGAGGAGCCTGGCCTCCTCCTTGCTCAGGTGGGATGACCCTGATGCATGTTCTCTGCTGTGTCCCCAAGATCTGAGCTAAGCTGCATGTCCATGCAACCTTCCCACCAGTGAGCCTTGTGCTGGCCACCTGCCTTTTCCTGACATACTTTCCTACTCTCCCAAACAGTCCTTCTAGGGATCACATCCCAATTAACATACTTGGTAGAGGAGAGTCAGAGCTGGAATTGAGGGGAAGAGGTTGCTCAACAGGAGTGTCATCTTAGGTAGAAAACTGCAGCCCTGCCAAGTGACAGCTTGTGTGGCAGGAAGCTGAAAGCAGAAACACTGTGTCCCTTCTCTTGTCCAGTTCGCCAGCCATGGGAACTAAAAGCCAGAGGACAAGGGAAGCCCCAGGACATGGATGGTCCAAGAGAAGCATCTCCCAGGTCACAGGGAGAAGTAGACAGCACACTTAGCAGGGCAGAGACAACCCAGAACACTCTTCTCACACCAAGTCTTTTAACCTACCCTGTTCAAACAAGTGTCTACACTGCCAGAAAAATCATTTGCAACAAGGTTACCCAACAATCTGTGAGCTCCATACAATTTATAATGGCCCTGAACTCCACTGACCTGGAAGTAACCAGATCAACTATTGCAGAGCAGGTGGTAATATTCAGTCTCTGTTGAGCCAGGATACAAATCTTATCTGTGCATCAAAGTGCAGTGTTCACTTCAGTACATCATGTTTTCTCAACAAATAGGAAGTGACTGCAACTCAGCAATGAGCAAATTATTCAATTTATCATAATATCTTTGTAATAGTTTAGTTGGCCCTTGGAGTCAGCCAACCAAACTTCTTGATTTCTGGAGGTGACTTAAAAATTCTTAATTTAATGACAATTTGACTTAATGTACAGCTTCAATTGTGACCTGAAGTGAGAATATCATACCTTCTTAACTGTGTCTTCTTAGGCAGAGGGAGGCTGACAGAAGTAAAATAATTGAGTACCCACTGTGTGCCAGGCAGTATGCATGTGGTACCATTTCACAAAGAAATCTGGGTCCAGAGAGGAAAGTGACTTGCTCAAGCTTACACAGCTAGATAAGGCTGAGCCAGGAGTGCAGTCTATGTCTTACTGATTCCAAAGTCAGTATTCTTCTACTTCAGCAAAGGTTTCTAATGAATTATTGCTTAGACAATCCATGTGGGTTATTTTTAGAAACATAACAAACAAGAATAAGTACACTCAGAGGAATCATTTTTAGGTCCTTCATGACGACACAATGATGCTTCTTGCAAAGACGTGCTCTTTAGCTTCATCGTCAGAGTGACTTATCATTTGCCTAGCAAGTGTGAGACTCCGAGTTAAAACTTAGTCCTGCAATCCCCCCCCCCCCACTAAGACAGTGCCCCAAAAATGTGGCACTTAGTGGTTGAGAACCTGGATTCTAAGGCCAGGACACCTGGCATCAGCCTCTGGCTTATCACTTAGCACTTACTCAATGTGTAACCCAGAAAAGTTGACCAATTCTTGTGCCTCAGTTTCCTCACTACCAAATTAGAGTGAAAAGCCCTTATCCTTAGGGTTATAATGAAGTTGACGGAGCCTGGCATGAAGTAGGTACTCTGTAATCTTAGCTGTGATTGGATTAGTCCACACTGTTCTACCAACCTGGTACCTAGAACATAGGGGGTCACCTGGAAAGGCCACAAAGTCAGGGCCCAGAGAGGGAGACCTACAGGGACTGGGTGATTTTGTGTCCAAGATGAATAATGAGTGTCACATATGGATGGAACAGAACGAACTGGCCAAGCAAGTGGCAAATGGGGGTGGGGGGCTTGTCAGAAACATATTTTGGTTTGTGGTTTCTCTGAGCCATTTTTGTCGTTGCCAAATGACCCCCTTGGGAAAAGGAGGAAGCTCAGCATACATATAAATAGCCAAGGCTTGAGAGAGGAAGTGAAAGGGCTCCCTAGAGAGGCCAGAGCATGGGCTGTGGAGCTCAGGGTTAGCCCAGCACCTGGCTGGCACTTGGCAGGCACTTTTGATTGTCCAGACAATGGATGGCCTTAAATACTTTGGTTGCTAAGGACCTTCCTTCCTCCTTCCTTGGACAGATGACATTGTCTTAGGTCAAGTTGAGCTGACCTTGGATGAGGAAGAGTGGTTACCTATTGCCTCGCCTCTAAGTTGAGGGTGAGAAGAAATATGGGGTCTTGCTCTCTCCCAGAGGAACCCTGTCTGCCAATACCCGTGACATGCTCCCTGGTATTGATATAGGGCAAAGAGAGAAAATTTACACTTTGTTCAAAGCACTGTGAGAGGTGTCTGATGTAGTCACTCACTCACTCACTCACTCACTCCATACTGGCTATTACGTGAGTTTCCCAAGGCTGCTGTAACGAAGGGCTATCAACTAGGAGGCCTGAAACAACACAAATTTGTTTTCTTACAGTTCTGGAAGACAGGTTTAAAACCAAATCGTTGGCAAGGCCTTCCCACAGGTGCTCGGGGACAATCTTTCTTGCCTCTCCCTGACTGCTGACGTTTACAGGCAGTCTTTGGCGGTCTTTGGCCCTCAGCCACGTGTCATGACATGGACTTCTCTTCTCCATGTCTGTGTTTTCAGACGGCCTAATTATAAGGACACCAGTCATTGGTTTTAGGCCTGACCTCATCCCATATGACCTCACCTTAACTAATTGCATCTGCAAAGACCGTATTTCCAAATAAAGGCACATTCTGAGCTTCTGTGTGGACACAAATTTGATGGGAAGGGTACTACCCAACCCAGTATAGGTGACTCTTTATGTCAAGCGCCATGCTAGTGTGTCTGGATCAGTGAGACCCCCACAGTCTAATAGACTCTTGAGGAGTTACCAAGTAAATTCTTATAATTCCCTGAGATAAACATGCATTACTACCTTACATTTAGTGAGCATTTACGTATCTGGCACTACTTTAAGAACTGTACATTTAAACTCGTATAATCCGCATAGCAATTGTGAGAAGGAGGGACAGTATTATTAATATCCCCACTTCACAGATGGGGAGACTGAGTTCCAGAGAGCATGACTAATGTGCCAAAGGTCACAAACCTAGGTCCTTTCGGCAGAAGTCGGGGTCTGCCCAGTCTGAGGAGCTGGCATCTGATAAGAGTCCTAGATCAGGAGACAAAGGTTGTGGGAAGGCTGGGTGCAGATGGGGTGAAGATGAGGGTTCCAGGCAAAAGCAATAGCCAGTGCCAAGGCCCTGAGCCAGGCACAAGCTCAGAATGCTTTCAAGAGGAGAAAGAAAGTGGCTTTGGCTGAGCCCGGTGAAGGCCCCTAGAACCAGGTGAGGTCAAAGAGGGAGGCCCTGAAGCTGTGCTGAGGAATTTGGGGCTAATACCCTCAAAATCCTCAGCCTTATTTGCAGAGGAGCACTGGAGTCTGATTTAGTCTTCACAAGTTTTCTCTGTCTGCAGATGGAAAGCAGAGAGTAATGGATGCAAGCGGGGGTGGGGAGGACCGACTGACTTGGGGTCTTGCTGGTGGATGTGAGGGGTCAAAGGGAAGAGAAGTCACATACTTTCAGCCTGAGTGACTGGATGGAGGGGCTGCCCTAAGGGAGACAGAGAAGATGGTGCAGGAAGAAGGGCTAAGTTTAATATGTGTGTTGTGCATCCCTGGTCTCTGAGGCCACCAGAGGAATCTGGGTAAGGATGAGAATCCTTCTGTCACAGCCACATGGAGGTCCCTGGTTCCCAGACTTAGTTGCCCAGTTGAAAACCCTGGACAGTGTATTCAAAATATAGATTCCCAGGCCTTGTGTCAGGCCCCTGGTTCTTCATACAAGAATGGGCAAGAGACCATCACCCTCACAGGATTCACATAAAGTATTAACAGCTTACTTTTCCTAAGCAATTCCTATATGCTAGCATTTTACCCCACTTTTGTATTTGTTTTTAATCTTGTAAGAATTCTGTGAGGGAGGCTTTGTGCAGCCAAGTGATTTTCCCAAAGTCTCTGGCCAGTGCTAGCCTCTGCAGGAAGAGGTGGGAGCCAGCAATGGAAGCTCTGAGTGGACACCAGGAGTCTCCTGAGTCTCCCAGGCCCTTCCTGCCTGCTTCCACCTGGGACTTTATTTTTTGACTGCTGAGGGCTTGCTTCAGAATGGCCACCTTCTGCTTCTTGGCCTGAGTTTAGGTTAGCATGTTTCAGTTGTCGGTCCATCTCCTCTTTGAATAAATATTTAAATCAGCCTTAAATTCTTCCTCTTCAACCTTTCTAAATAAAAATAAATCTTGCCTTTTGGACTGTGTCTGCTGCTTCCCATTTATATGAGAGCTCTGTGCATCTCACTCAGGGGACAGCGGGTGAGGAAAGGAGAAGAGAAGGCCATGAACATGGCTGCCTCTCCAGCTGCTTGCACCTGGCCTGGGCTATGAAGCTTCACCAGGTCTGATTGTCAGAGCCAGAGCCAGAGCCAGAGCCAGAGCCAGAGCCAGAGCACCACGCAGAAGGCAGGTGCTTCCCAGATCTTTCACGGTTAGGTTCAGCTGAGGGCCACTCACCTCTCTCCAGGTGAAAGGCAGGAGAGGGGTCACATCACAGACAGACTTCCAGATGCTATTCAATGCCTAGCTCTGGTCATGTATCACAAGTTGTGAACTTTACTTATTTGTTTGTTTTTATGGTGTTGGGGATTGAACCCAGGGCTTTGAGCCTGATAGGCAACTCGCTCTGCCACCAAGCAGCACCCCCAGCCCTCAACTGATAAATATTTTAATGACAGAAAAATACAGTTGCTTGCTGTATTTAGTTTGTTAGTTTTTTTGAGACAGGGTCTTGCTATGTAGCTCAGGCTGGCTTTGAACTCATGATTCTCTTGCTTCAGTCCCCCAAGTGCTGGAATTTTTATTTTCATCTTTAGGAGCTATGCCCCTGGGCCCTCAGAGACAGGTTCATGAATTAGGAACTGAAAATGAGGAGTAGGCTTGCCTACTGAATGCTACTGAGTTCCCATCTTCCCTTTCTCAATTTCCTCCTCTTTTCCCTTTACTTGTAACTTAGCCACCATTTACCCAGGCATGCCTGCAACAGAGATTCTTGTTCAGAAGGGCTGAAAAATCCAAACAGAAAAGGGGACCTTTCCCTACTTGCCTTTCCCCAACCATTCTTTCCTCCCAGTTCTGCCAGAACCCCACCAGCTTGCCAAGAGCCACCCAGGAACAGACTTCCTCTCTAATCTGTTGCATCTGTTCACCCATCCTACTCCCTGCTAATCCTCCAAATGCACCACTTACCACAAATGGGCAAGAGACAACTGGGAGCGACATCATAGGATAGATTCGGATTTGTGTGGCTCCAGCTACTCCTGCTGATTCTCTTCTTTCTCATTTGCAGAGAGGCAGAGAGGTGGACACCTTCATTGCACACAGCAGTGACACTTAAGAACTCTTCAGTCACTGGGTCACTTCCAAATTTCCAGTTCACAAGCCAAGCCTTTGTCATTTATCTGTTTGTGCTCATTGATTTTACGCCCATGACTTAGTTATATTTATCTGGGAATGGTTCCGATCCAAACCATGGGAAAGTCAGGAGGCTTGGGTGGTATTTATGGTTCAGTAATTGCCTTGCTATGGGGCCCTGCCTCAGGAAATAATCCTTTCGGAGCCTGCATTTCTCCATTTTAAAAACAGGGAGAAATCTTTCATCTACAAGTTATTTGTCAGGTATGTTAGAATCTTTCAGAAATATTGATTTGTTTTCTTCTCGCTTTCCTTTTTAGTTGTTCTGTAGTCCCCCTGATCCAGTACCACCTAAGAAACTTGTATAGATGACACAGCACTAATCTGTTATATTAAATGTGTGCACCCCTCTCTTCCCAAATTCATAAACTGAAGCCCTAACCCTCAAAGAGATGATATTAAGACGTGGAACCTTTGAGAGGTAATTAGATCAGGAGAAGAATGGGAGTGGTGCCCTTGTAAGAAGAGGAAGTGACACCAGAACTGCTTCTTTCTGCCACATGAGGACACAGTGAAGAGACAGTCTTTTGCAAGCCAGGAAGGGTCTTCATCAAAACTAAATCTGCCAGCATCTTGACTTTGCACTTTTAGTCTCCAGAACTGTGAGGAATGTCAATTGTTTCAGCCACTCAGTCTATAGCAGTGTGTTATAGCAGTCCAAGCTTACCAAGGCATTTTCCTTACGTTATTTTTCTCCACACTCACATGATCATTTATAAACATGAGAGTACATCATAAAGATACAAATAGAAGGTGTTTGCCATTTTTTATTACACACATTCTTTCTGTATTTTGCTTTTTTTCTCCAACACCAAATGGATTCATTCTTAATTCACCTGATTTAGCTCTAATTTATTCTTTCTAATGGCGTATTTAACTGTGGTGCAGATGTACTGTAATTTATTCAACCATTCCCAGGATATAGGGCTCCTTTGTTTTTAGTTTTTGCCACTGTTTACAATATAATACACTTCTGTGTAAATGTGTCCTCAGTGGTCTTTTCTGTGTTTTTCGAGGGTTTTTTGGTAGTACTGGGGTTTCACTCCAGGCTTCATGCTGGCTAGGGAGGTGCTCTACCACTTGAGCCACTCCACCAGCCCTGTTTTTGTGAGGGATATTTTGCGAACTATTTGCCCAGAGTTGACTTCGAACCTCATCTTCCTGATCTCTGTCTCCTGAGTAGCTAGATTTACAGATGTGAGCCATCAGTGCCTGGCTTGTCCTTAGGTTTTGAAGCTCTTATTCCTATGGGATAGATTCCTGGGAGTGGGGTTTCTGGGACAAAGACTTATGTATTTTAGTTATAGGAAATGTGGCCATAGTGCTTTCCAAAAGGACTGCATTAATGCATATTTCCAAACAGAAACATACAGAAGCCCCCATATTGCTTTGGCAACAGGGCTTATCAGTCTCTTTCATTTTTCCATCTCATCAGAGTAAACTATATATATATATATATATATATATGTATATATATATATATATACATATATATATACATATATATACATACATATATATATATACATACATATATATATATATATATACGTATGTATATATATACATATATATACATACGTATATATATATATATATACATATATACACACTGTGTATATATATATATATATATATATACACAGTGTATATATATGTATATATATATATATATATACACTGGTGGTACTGGGGTGTTGAACTCAAGGCGTTGCACTTGCTAGGAAGGCACTTTACCACTTGAGCCACTTGGACAGTCCTGATGTACCATTGTAACTTTATGTGGTGTCTTGCTGATTACACATGAGTTTGTCTCTCTTTTCATAAATGTGTTGGCTCCATGCAATTGCCTATTTGGATCCTTGGCTCAGTTTTCTGTTAGGGTGTTTATTTCTGTCTTATTTGTTTGATTTGTAAAAGAAAATAAACATTTTGCATATAATGCTATTCCTTCTCTGATCTGTAGGTTCACAGTCTTCCCTGGCTCTTCAATCTTGTGTTCATCTGTTGACTCAGAGTCTCAATCAGTTTTGGCTGCTATAGCAAAAGACCTGAGCCTGGGTAATTTATAAGCAACTGAAATTTATTGATCACAATTTTGGAGACAGAGAAGTCCAAAATCAAAATGCTAGCAGATTAGGTAGGTGAGGGCCTACTCCTTCCCTAGCAAAGTGAAAATCCTTTTTTTGGATTACAGGTCCCATATGTTGCTTTGCCCAGGCTGACTTTGAACTCATAGCTCAAGTGATTCTCCCATCTCAGCCTCCTGAGTAACTGAGACTACAGGTATGTGCCACTATATCCTGTTTTAAAAAAACAATTTTATTGAGGGATAATTTATGTGCCATAAAAGCTGCCCTTTGTTAAATGGCTAAGTGATTTTAGTAAGTTGATAATTTTGTGGCCATTATTTTGTCCCATTGATTCATTTTCCTGTCCTTCAACCTAATCGAAATATGAATAAAGAATACAAAGGTTTTGAAAAGAAAGTACAAATGGCTCTTAAAAGATGCTCAGCCTCACTCCTAATAGGAAGAAAAACGATACACGTGAAAAGTATTCTAAGATATCATTTTTTTTTTGCCTTTAAATTGGCAGTAACCCAAAAGTTTTGTAACCCATTGCATTGTTGAGGCTTTGGGTGAACACATTCTTATTCATTGCTGGTAAGACCATAACCCCTTGGGATAACCCTGAAGTAAGGAAATTTGGCAAAATTTCAAATGCATATTCCCAGCAGTTCCACTTTTGGGAAATTATTCTGTAGACATAGTTTTGGTTTTTTTTTAAAAAGATATATATTTTGCAGGACTGCTTGTAGTAACAAAATATTGGATACAACCTCAACATACAAAAACTAATTAAGGTATGGTACGCTCATCAAATGGAAACCCAAAAGAGGTACATAATAAATGCAGGAAAGCTCTTTTTTGTACTCATAAATATCTCAGAGATTTAAGCAGAAGCAATACTTAACGTGTAAAATATTCTACTGTTTTGTAAAAATATGGGGGAAAAAAATCAAGATTCTGCACCCATATCTATAAAGAAATTCTGGGGCCAGGGGCTTCTGGGGTAAGATGACAGAGAAGCTTCCTCCCAGAGAAGAGTCAGGGTAACAAGGAGAGAGAGGAAGAGCAATGGGACAACTGAAAAGCAGAAAAACAGAAAGACTACATAGATAAAAGTAGAAAACAGCCCACAGTCCCGACCCTGACTCCCTGGAGTGTGTGTGTGTGTGTGTGTGTGTGTGTGTGTAGAAGGTACAAAACTACCAACACAAGTTAAGCTAGGCAGCCCTGTTAAAGCAGACTGGCAGTCTAGCTGTAGGATAAGCCCACAGTTCTAGAAGGCCTTAAATCCAGTAGGATTTAACCTGTACAGCAGGTTAGTGTTGGAGAACAAACCTATTTTGGTATTCTCCATATGTCAGAGTTCAATAGCCAGGCACCATCTGAGACTGGATATGAAATCAAGGAACACTCATAAAAAAGCCTGGTGGCACCCCGCCATGGTGTCTGGGTGGGAGATGGCTTTGAGAGGCCATCAGAGAGGGAGGGTTGGACATGTATCTGCCGAGAGGTTTAGGAATCTAGGGCACGGTAGTTAATGGGCCCCATCCTCTGTGGCAAGGAGTGAGACCCATTGCCTGAGGATTGCTCTAGAGACTGAAAGCTCTGAGTCCAGAGCTGGCAGATTGCCTGATTTCCCCAGCCTCTTCCCTCTCACAGGGTGGTTTACTGCTGGGCAGATTCTGAAAGCCCTGAGGCCAGCAGGCAGAGTGCTGGGGTCCCCTGGGTTCTCCTCCAGCACAGAGCTCATGTTCTGTTTGCTTCCCCAACTCTTATGCACGTGGGGGACACCCCTAGGCTTGGACATCTGCCACCCTTGGGTTCACAAACTAGGTGTCTCTGGAGCAAGTGGGAACCTACCAAGCCCACAGGCCTCAAAATTCACTGGAGCCAGCAGCAGCTTTGGATATGCAAAGAGGGAAATTACTGAAGTGAATGCAGCCTGAAGGTGACCCTTGACCAGCCCAACCCTCAACTTGCACACAGAACCAGCCTGAACAATAGGAACTATAGGAGTCTCACTGCCCCACAACACTTGGTCAACCCCAATATTAGAGGACCAGAAAGAATCTTCTCCAAGTCTCTTTCATTTTTTAAAAAACCTCTCACCCTACCTTTTTCCTTTTTATGTAATTTTAGAATTGTTTTTACTTTATTTTAAAACAACATTTGTATGCAACATGTATATATATGTGAGTAAATATAAAAATGATGAAATAATAAAAAATAAATAAGATAATCCTTAGAGGGGGAAAACAACTTTTATGTTTTCACTTTAATTTTTTTCTCATACCTTTAATTTATTCATGTATTTTTCTTATTTTCTAATCATATTTTTAAGGCATTCTCTTTTCTCTTTCTCCTATTCTTTTCTTTTATTTAACCATGCCTCTTTCTTTTTTCCCTTTCCCTGCTCCTCTCTTTTGTTTAATTCATTCTTTATTACTACTTTTACTGTAATGACTTTTTTACTTCATAGGTTTTTTCTACATTGTTTTTGCCATTTTTTTCTATAGTTATTGGTGGTGTAGCAGTTGTCTTTAACTGATTCTAGTTTCATTTTTTATATCTGGTTTGTTTTGGTGCTATTGCTGTTATGACAGTTTATATTCTCATCTCTAAGTAGTATTGAGGATTAAGCCCTCAACAGAAGATTTCCCACTAAGAAGACCTACAAATAACACCATAAGAGGTATCCATACCAATAGATACACAAATTGCAACTTAGAAACACAAGAAATATGAAAAGGCTAGGCAACATGGCTTGTCCAAAAGTTCACAACTCTTTAAAACTCAATCTAAAGATATTGAAATGGTTGAAATGCCAAAGAATTCAAGCGTAGGTTTTTTAAATGACCAATGGCTTCAAAGAGGATTTAAATGAACAGATGAATGAAGTAAAAATGTCATTTTTTTCTTTTTTCCTCTACAAAATTGGAGAACAGGAGGGCAGAATAGGTCATTCAGGGGGTTGGGGTGTTGGTACCAGTCAGAAGGGGGGGGTGGCAGGGAAAAGGGGGTAGGAGGGTGAATATGATGCAAATAGTGTGTACACATGTGTGTAAATGCAAAAATGATACCTGTTGAAACTATTCCAGGAATGGAGGAAGGGGTGATAAAGGAGAATAGGGGAGAGGGTGATTCTAAGTATGATATAGTTGATACAATGTAAGAACTTTTTTTGTGTGTGTGGTACTGGGGTTTGAATTCAGGACCTACACCTTGAGCCACTCCATCAGCCTTTTTTTGTGATGGCTTTTTTGAGATAGGGTCTTGCAAGCTATTTGCCCAGGGCTGGCTTTGAACCGTGATCCTCCTGATATCTGCCACCTGAGTAGCTAGGATTACAGGCATGAACCACCAATGCCTGGCATGTAAAAACTTTTATAAATGCCACAATGTACCCCTACCCAGCAAAACAATAAAAAAAAAAGTCTAAATAAATAAATAAATAAAAATAAAAGGAAGCACACGAGGGGAAAAAAAAGAATTCACTTTCAAGAACTATACAAGAAAATAAAAATATTGGGTGAGAAATTCAATAAAGAGAGATTCTGTAAACAAACCAAAAAACAAACAGAAATCCTGGAAATAAAAAGCTCAATAATCAAATAAAAATACTCAATGAAAAGCATTACCAGTAGACTAGAGCAGGTGGAAGAAAGAGAAGGGTGAGAATCAATATATTCAGATAGTAATAAAGTAAAAAAAAGAAAAAAGCAATCATGATCACAATATCCAAGCTCTCTGGGACAAAATTAAGAGACCAAACTGACAAATTTGTGGTATAGAAAAGGGAACTGAGACACAGATTAAAGGCAAAGAAAGCTTATTCAATGAAATTGTAGCAGAATAATTCCAAAATCTAGGGAAAGAAATGGACATCCAAGTCCATGAGGCATGAAGAACAGCCAGGGTACAGAATGAAGAGAGACTATAGTGAAAGCTGCAACAGAGAAGTGCCAAGTTACTTACAAAGGAAAAACCTAACAGAATAAGAGCAGATCTCTCTGTAGAAACCTTAGCAGTCAGAAGAGAATGAACAGAAGTATTTAAAGCCCTGAAACAAAATATTTACCCAAACAAGACTTCTATACCCAGTAATGTTATCTTTTATAATCAAAGGAGAAATAAGGATCTTCTATAAAAAGTATAAACTTAAGGAATTCATGAACACCAAGCAAACGCTGCAGGAGATACTTAAAAGGATCCTATACACGGAAGAAGAAAGAGATACACAAGCATGAGTTTGGGAAAGAATAAATCTCACTAGGAAAACAGATAAATGAATAAGAAGTAGGAGTAAATCAAACATTATTAACTCAGAAAACCAGCAAACTTCTAAGATGAGGAAGAAAGAAGTGATACCTCTTATATCTATCAGTAATAAAGTTAAATGTAAACTTAGATATAAACAGTCATAACTGTCTGGTTAAAAAATGGAGACTTGCTAAATAGATTAAAAAACAAGACCCATCTGTTTTTTTGTTTACAAGAAACTCATCTCCCTGGCATAGACACAGACTGAAAGTGAAAGGATAGAAAATGATATTTGAAGTAAATGAAACCTAAAAGCAAGCATAAATATCAATACTCACTTTGACATAGCAATCTTCAAGCCAAAATTAGGCAGAAGGGATAAAGAAGGTCGCTATGTGTTAATAAAGAAAACAATAAATACCTCAAGAAGAGATGAAAATTTTAAGTGTATGCACTAAATGTTGGTGTACCCAATTTCATGAACAAACACTACTGGACATAAAGGGACAGATAGATACAATGATAGTGGTAGTTTCAACACTTTAATCAACATTAAGTTTCAATATTAAAGTTTTAACACTTTAATCAAAAGATAGATCATTCAACAAAAAGTCAACAAAGAAGTGTCTGAGTTAAACTGCACCATAGATATACAGTATAGTTCATCCAAAAGCTGAAGAATACACATTTTTCACAGCAGCCCGAGGAACTTTCTCCAAAATTGATCACATTTTAGGCCATAAGGCAAGTCTTAACAAATACAAAAAATATGAAATGATTTCTTGTATCTTATTAGATCATCATGGAATAAACTTATAGATCAACAGCTAGAGAAACTATACAAATACATGGAGATTGAAAAAATACACGCATGTGTCAATCCTTTTAGTTTATTTTGCTAAGACCAACCTTGGACGACGATCCTCCTACTTCTAAATCCTGAGTAGGTGGGATTGCAGGCATGTGTCACCATGCCTGGCCCTACCAATATACTTTTGAATGATCAGTGGTTTGTTGAAGAACTCAGAGAGGAAATTAAAAAATTTGTAGAACCAAATAAAAAGGAAAACACAATTTATTAGAACACTTGGGATGTTATAGCTATGAGTGCCTACATTAAAAACTCATAGAGCTCTCAAATAAATAACCTAATGATGCACCTCAAGCTCTTAAAAAAACAAAAACAAGCCAAACACAAAATTGGTACATGGAAAGAAATAGTAAAAATGGGACAGAAATAAATGAAATAGAGAGTAAAAGAACAGTACAAAGGATGGGTGACACAAAGAGTTGATTCTTCTAAAAGATAAGAAAGATTGACAAACCCTTCACCAAATGAATCAAAAGAGAGCAAAGACTCAAATTAATAAAATTAGAGTTGAAAATGGTCTATTTTTCATCTCTAATCCAGAGGATCATTAGGAAATATTTTAAAAATTTATATTCTAATAAATTGGGAAATGTAGAAGGAATGGATACATTTCCAGACACATGTGACCAACCAAAATTGAACCAAGAGGATATAAGCCACCTAAACAGATTTACAACAAACAATGAGATTGAAGCGGTAATACAGAACCTCTCAACAAAGAAAAGCCCAGGACCTGATGGATTCTCTGCTGAATTCTACCAGAAAGAACTAACACCAATAATCCTCAAACTATTCCTTAAAATAGAAAGGGAAGGAACACTCCAAACTCATTCTATGAAGTTAGTATTACCCTGAGGCCAAAACCAAATGAGGCCACGACAAGAAAAGAAAACTATAGGCCAATTTCCCTGATGAACATAGATGCAAAACCCCTCAATAAAACACTTGCAAACTGAATTCAACAGCATGTTAATATGATCATGCACTGTGATCAAGTTTGCTCCATTCCAAGGATAAAAGGATGGTTCAACGTATGCCAATCAATAAACACAATACAATACAAAAATACAATCAAGGACAGAAATCATATAACCATCTATTAGACACAGAAAAGGCCTTTGAAAAATTCAGTATCTCTTCATGATAAGAGCCAGGAAGAAGTGAGTAATAGAAAGATCATACCTCAACATAATAAAGGGTGTACACAGCAAACATATAGCTAATGTTTTACTGAGTGGGGAAATACAGCATTTCCTCTAAAATCAGAAACAAGACAAGGGTGTCCACCCTTATTCACTACATTGCTTGAATTCTTAGCCAGAGCAGTAGGCAAAGAAAAGATATAAAAGAGATACAAGTAGGAAAGGAAGAATTCTAATTACTCTTATTTTCAGACAATCTGATCCTCTACTTAAAAGATCCTAAAGATTCCCCCAGAAAACTGTTAGGTCTGATAAACCCATACAGTAAAGTGGTAGGTTAGAAAATCAGAATACAATAATCAGTAGCTTGTCAATATACCAATAACAAACATACTGAGAAAGAAATCAGGGAAAAAATCCCATTTGCAATGGCCTCAAATAAAAAATATCTAGGAATAAACCTAACAAAGCAAATGAAAGCCTTCTAAAATGAAAATTATAGAACACTGCAGAAATTGGAGATGACACTAGGTAGAAAGGCCTCCCATGTTCACGGATCAGGGAATTAATATGGTGAACTGGCTATATTACCAAAAGTCATTCACAGATTCAGTATAATCCCCATCAGAATTTCAATGACATTCTTCACAAAAATAGAAAAGGCAATCTTAAAATTCATATGGGAGCACAAAAGACCCTGAAGAGTCAAAGCCATCCTGAGCAAAACGAGCAATGCTTGAGTTATCACAACACCAAGTTTCAAATTATAGTAGATCCAGAGTAACAGAAACAGCAAGGTCTGGACACAAAACAAGCATATAAACCAACAGAATAGACTGGAGGACTCAGAAATAAATCCATGCAGCTGCAAGCCACCTGATTCTCAACAAAGGTGTCAAAAACATATAGCCTCTTCAAAAAATGATGCTGGGGAAACTGGATATCCACATATAGAAGACTGAAACCAGATTCATATTTCTCACCCTGTACAAAAATCAAAATGAGTCAATGACTTTACTGTAAATCCTGAGACTTTGAAAGTACCTCAGCATACGGTACTTCAAGATACAGGTATAGGCAGCGCTTTTCTCAATAGGACTCCAGTCAGTAACTCAGGAAATACGAGCAAGAACTGACAAATTAAAAATCTCTGCACAGCAAAGAAAGTAACTACCAGAGTGGAGACAGCCTACAGAATGGGAGAAAATCCTTGCCAGGTATTATTCTGACAAGGAATTAATATCCAAAATATATAAGAATTCAAAACATTAAATTACATAAGAACCAAATAATCCAATCAATAAATAGGCAAATGAATTGAGCAGAAAGTTCAAATAGAATTATGAATGGGCAATAATTACGTGAAAAATGTTCTATATCCTTTGCTATAAAGGACATCGAGATTCCGTCTCACCCCAGTCAGAGTGGCCATCGACAAGAACACAACAACAAATGCTGCTTAGGGCGTGGAGAACAAGAATCCTTATATGTTGTTGTGGATTAGTACAACCAATATGGAAGTCAGTATGGTGGTTTCCCAAAAACCTAAAAATGGGCCTACCATATGATCCACTATGGCACTGCTGGGAGTTTTTGAAGGAATGTAAATCAGCATACAAGAGAGACACCTGCTCACTCATGTTCATTGCAGCACTATTCACAGGAGCCAAGTTATAGAATCAGGCGAGGTGCCCATTAGCAGATGAATGGATAAAGAGAATGTGGTATATATGTACAATAAAGTTTTATTCAGCCACAAAGAAGAATGACTTTATGTCACTTGCAGGAAAATGGATGGAACTGGAGATTATCATATTAAGCAAAATACAAGCCAGAGTTAGATAGACAAATGTCATATGTTTTCTCTCATATATGAAAGTGAAAGTGGGACCATTTGGGAAGAGGAAGAGACCCGTTGATGGAGGGAGGAGAGACAGGAGAGGGTACCAGGGGGTGATTATGATCAAAGGACATTATATACATATATGAAGGTGTCATAATGAGACCCATTATTTTCTACAAATGATATATTCTAGGTAGGTTCTGGGTTTTTTTTTGTGTGGTACTGGGATTTGAACTCAGAGTCCCCTGCTTGCTAAGCAGGCACTTTCCCTCTTGAGCCACTCTGCCAGCCCACAAATGATATATTCTAATCAAATTTTCTAAAAAGGAAAATTTCAGAAGAATATATATGGTTGAGGGGTAAAAAATTGGTTGGGCATGGGGCATCAGTGGAAGAAGTTTTCACTGTTTACTTTCTTTGAACTTTAATTTTATACCAAACATTTACCAATTCAAAATTTCTCTTATTCTTAGGCATCCATCCTTTCATTTGTTTTGAGGCAATTTTATCCACTTTTCTCATCTTTCCCACACTACTGGAATTTCAATAGTACTCGCCTTACACTTATATCTTAATTTTGGTAGAATGGACTTTTAAATCATAATATCTTCTCAACCAAAACTGAAATCTTTTCCCATCTGATAAGATTTTGGTTTAGATCTTTAATTTAGTGTGCATCTCACTAAATTTAGTTCTAGAAAAAAAATGTCATCCTTATTGTGAATGAAACATGTCTCCCATTCTCTTTTCTAGGTTCTGATTGCCAGAAGACAGAACACTTCCATTTCGTTCATTAATTCCCATAATATTCTATAAGATTATCTTGGATTTTCTAGATATATAACTACATCACCAGCACAGCTTAGATGCCTTCACTATTTACACCAGTTACTTCGTATTATCGTCTCAGTGAATTTGTTAGACTCCCAAGATGATAAGATAACAATGATTATGCTTTTCTTCTCACGTTCCTGACCTTAATGGCTGTACTTTGAGCACTTTCCCTCTTGGTTAATGTTAGGTTGAGTCATGTGAAACTGTTTTATAGGTCAAAAGAATTGAACAGTGGTTATTCCATATGTTTCAATACACATGCTTGCTCTTGGCTCTCACACCTATTTTACCTCTGTCGTTTTTATTTGAAATAGTGACTAAATTTGATCAAATGTATTTTTGGTACTCATAGGCAAGGATCAAGGATTTTCTTTGAATGTTGTGGTAGACTGTCACATCAGTGACCTCAAGGAACTGTGCTTCCATGTTTTCCAGCCCAATGGAGTCCTCTTCCACACTGACATGGGACATGCATGTGACTTCAGCATGTGCACTTGAGCAGAATGGGTCCTCCTGGAACCCTGGTGCTATGCGTAATAAATATTAGGCTATGCCCCTTTACGACAGGCCATCTTAACCAGTCCTAGCCAAACTCCTAGTCACAGACAATGACATAAGTGACGTGTTACACCATGTGTAGAACTGCTAAGCTGAGATCACCCAAACCATCAGATAATGGAACAGAACTCGACATTGATCACACCGCTAGGCTTTGTAATGCAAAAGCAGAAATTGTAAGTGTCGCAGCAATGAATCATGTTGACAGACTTTTCTGATAAGAAATTTCTTTTGAAATTTGGAATAAATCCCAGATCATGAAGTTATTATTTAATCATGAACTTACTATTCTTTTGACTCATTGTTGGATTCTATTCACTAGTTTTTTACTTTTGCATTTACATTTGATTTCCTCTTTTAATACTGAATTGTAGAATGACTTTCACTTTTCTATGACCTAGAATTATTTAAGCAACATTTTAACTACCTATGTTTCAAAGTTAAAACTCAAACATGACACTATCTGCTTCTAATATTTGCTTCACTGTTGATTTTTTGTTTTTCTTTTATTTTGAGACAGGTTATGTAGCCTTGGCTGGCCTTGAACTCATGATCCTCCCACCTCTGCTTCCCAAGTGCTGAGATTACAGGTGTGCGCTACAACGACTGGCTCAATGTTGGTATTGTTGTTATTTCTTCCATATCCTCTACAGTAATTAATACTTCTTTGATGGTTCTAGCTCATTTATATTTTGATATTTTATATATTATTTAAAATATTACATCTTTTGTCTTTTAATTATGCATCCACTTATGTTTTTTAATTTCTTCTGTATATGTGGTTGTCTGTATGTGTGGTCTTTTTTATTTTTTTAAAAGTATGCTTTTACTCTTTTATCCTTAAAAAGTTTGTGTAAAACTCTAAAGATGATACAGGAAAGAGTAGGAAATACTCTGGAGTTAGTAGGTATAGGTAAGAACTTTCTCAACGAAACCCCAGCAGCACAGCAACTAAGAGATAGCATAGATAAATGGGACCTCATAAAACTGAAAACCTTCTGTTCATCAAAAGAAATGGTCTTCAAACTGAAGAGAACACCCACAGAGTGGGAGAAAATATTTGCCAGCTATACATCAGACAAAGGACTGATAACCAGAATATACAGGGAACTTAAAAAACTAAATTCTCCCAAAACTAATGAACCAATAAAGAAATGGGCAAGTGAACTAAACAGAACTTTCTCAAAAGAAGAAATTCAAATGGCCAAAAAATACATGGAAAAAATGCTCACCATCTCTAGCAATAAAGGAAATGCAAATCATAACCACGCTAAGATTCCACCTCACTCCTGTTAGAATAGCCACGATTAGAAACACCACCAACAGGTGCTGGCGAGGATGTGGGGAAAAAAGAACTCTTGTACACTGCTGGTGGAAATGCAAGCTGGTGCAACCACTCTGGAAAAAAATTTGGAGACTTCTGAAAAATCTAAACATAGACCTGCCATATGACCCAGCAATTCCACTCCTAAGGATATACCCAAAGGAATGCAACTCAGGTTACTCCAGAAGCATCTATATACCCATGTTTATTGCAGCACTATTCACAGTAGCCAAGTTATGGAAACAGCCAAGATGCCCCACCACTGACGAATGGATTAAGAAAATGTGGCATTTATTATACACAATGGAACTTTACTCAGCCATGAAGAAGAATGAAATCTTATCATTTGCAGGCACATGGATGGAACTGGAGAACATCATTCTGAGTGAGGTTAGCCTTAGCCAGACTCAGAAGACCAAAAATAGTATGTTCTCCCTCATATGCGGACTTCAGATCTAGGGAAAATGCAGCAATGTGGTTGCTTTCCAAGAGGAGAGCACACACAGGAGGTATGGGGATAGGTAGAAAACCCAAAACATGAAAGCGTTTGATGTCCCCACTGCAGAGGAACTAATACAGAAACCTTAAAGCGACAGAGGTTATCATGAGAAGGGGATCAGGAACCAGTGTAAAGATCAGTTAGAGATGAATCAACTTGGGTTGTAACACATTTGTACATGAAAGCAATGCTAGGAATCTGTCTGTATAGCTATCCTCAACTCAACTAGCAAAAATGCTTTGTCTTTCTTATTATTGCTTATGTCTTCTCTTCAACAAACTTAGAGATAAAGGCAGAACAGTTTCTGCCTGGAAGTGAGGGGGGCAGGGAGAGAGAGGGTGGAAGAGAAGGGCAGGGGGAGAAATGACCCAAACAATGTACGCACATGTGAATAAATGAATAATAAATTAATAAATAAATAAAATAAAAATAAGGTTGAAAACTATGAATGGCAACAATAATCCTTGACTAAAATAGGACTTTTTCCTTTAAAAATACATTGAAGTCAATAGTCTAGAACATGCATCTATACTTCCTGTTCCTCTTGCTGCACACGTGGTCCTTTTCTTGTCAGCAGAAGATAAATTTCTTTTGGGGCCACCTGCTCCCACACCCTCAGTCCATGTGATCCCACCCCATGCTCAAAATACAGGCCTGTAACGCAGGCCTCATCAGCCAGAGTTCTACATCTAGCTGGCCAGCGTGTGATCTGGGAATGGACACACGACCCAAGATGGGCCAGTCCAACCTCCTCGTAGGCCTTGCTAGCTAGAACTTTCGGGAAAGAGGCTCTCTCTGTCCCTCTGGGATTTCAGATGCTACTGGAGCTGCCAGAGGACGTCTGTCTTTGTTGCCACTAGAAAGCCACTCTGAGAATGAACTAACACTGAGGGACACAGAGAGAAAGAGATGAATTCTTAATGACACCACTGTA
This sequence comes from Castor canadensis, assembly GCF_047511655.1. Taxonomy (NCBI): domain Eukaryota; kingdom Metazoa; phylum Chordata; class Mammalia; order Rodentia; family Castoridae; genus Castor; species Castor canadensis. Next base: position 134,420,704 of record NC_133394.1, read on the forward strand.
CCACTGATCACTCATTTACTCTGAACATTCTTACGTGAGTAAATTTCCACTTTTGTTTATTGCGTTTGAACTGAACTTCTGTCCCACACCACAGGATGAATTCGGATAGACACAGACCACGTAGTGCCACTTTCCACGGGAAACAGGTTGCTTGGCAGAGGGTCAGGGCATCCCACACATTTTGGGGTATGTCTCTGGCCTTCCCAGATGCATTGCTCTGTGTTCCTGACTCCCTTCTTCTTGGAAGTGTTTTCTGCCTTGGCCTCTCTAACACTGAAAGTTCCCCATTACTGCATTCTCTAAATCTTCTGGTTAAATGTTGGTGTTAATTAAGAGTAACATAAAAATAACAACAACTTTTTTTAAAAGTCTGAGTAGAGTTTGAAATTTCTGTTTTGGGAGAAAGGGAAGATTTTTTTCTTCTACCTCTTTAATGGGCCTATTTGCCTGCAGAGGCAGAGAGACTGCAAGACACCACCTTGACCAGGTAGAGGTCCTGTGTTGAGGTAGAGGAAGGAGATGGCCAGCAAGAAGCTCGGTTCTGGATGCAGATGTCAGGAGGGCTGGGCTAGCCAGCAAGCCTGGATTTAAACCCAGCTTCCCAGACTATGGCAACATACCCTTTGCAACCCTCAAGGGAACTAGGAAAGCACAGTATTTATATTTTCTGGAGGATTAATTTTACTCAAAGATTTGGGGAATTGAAAGAGATTGATTGGGGAATTCAAAGATTTATAAATTGAAAGAGATATTCTTCAGAACAAAAGGCATAATTCATGTGTACCTTACAAACTTCAAAGAAATCTTATGCACATGGCAGGCTGCTCTGACCAAGGCATCCCAGATTTTCTGTGACATACAGTTAGAATGCCATTTTTCCCACCTTAAGAAAAACCCTCTCTTGATCCCATAACCCCTACCCCAGCTTTGACTGTTTAATTGGCTTCTTGTCTAACACAACTCCTTGAATGGACTATGTCTAAACTGTCTCTACTTCTCCTTACCTGAGTCTGTATTGAACTAACTTCTACCAGTCTTTTGCTTCTGCTTTGCTCTTGGTAAGTCACTAGTAGCTTCCACATTAGTAAATTCAATGGTCGGTTTTCTTCCTTTGGCTTATTTGACCACTGCAGAATTTGACATTGTTTATCAACCTCTTCATGTGGCTTCCAGCACCCTACCTTCTGCTAGGGTCTCCCAGGGGCTACTCCTTTTCAGCCTCCTTTGCTGGTTCTCATTTCCCAGACCCTGTACTTAGGTCTGATGTCTGCTCTATCCATGTGCTCCAACCTATAATCTCAGCCATTCTCACAGCTTTAAATACTCTCTGTATGCTGATGACTTCCACATTTATTTCTCTAGCCTGGACCTTTCCTCTGAATTCCAACTGCATGTGTGACATTCCCTCTTGGCTGTGTAACATGTACCTCAGACTTCACACACTCAGAATGGAAGCTCCTAATCTTCCTTCAGGCAAGCTGCTCCAACCGCATCTCATCAGTAACTATTTTCTATTTTTAGGCTTCAAATCGTGGAGTCATTATTGATTCCTCTTTTCTTCTTAGACCCCACCTCCAATCAGGCAGAGGGCCATCTGCTCTGTGTCTCAGATATGCCTGCTGCCCACCGTCTTCTCTTGCTGAGACTCCTGGCTTGGTTTCCTGACTTCTGCTTTACCTATGTCAGGCCATGCTCCTTCCAGCAGCCAGCAGATCCTTCCAATGTGTATGCAGAGCCTGTCGATTCTCTGCTTAGAACTCCTCAGTGACTTCCCAACTCTCTAGGGAAAAGGCAATCCCCATGTGATGCTCCTAAGTCCTCCCTTGATCTAGATTCTGACACATTCTGGGACAGCAACACTGGACTCCGTTCTGCCTCTCTCTCACACACAGCTCTGCCCAGATATCCTCTTCCTGAAAGCTCTTCCCAGTTCCACACATGCCCTGCTCCCTTGCCATCCCAGGGTTTCACTTAAATGCCACTTTTCAGTGCCTCCCTTCTTTCTTGATGACCTTGTTTACAATGGCAGACTCCTACCTCACTCCTGATATCTACTCTTACCTTCCCTGAGTCATTTTCCCTTATATTTCTCATCATCTCATATGCCATGCTTATTTGTCATTCTCTATCTTCCTTCCCCCTAATGTGGGATCTAAGAAGGACTTTTTGTTCACCTTGCTGTCTTTCCCTGGTTATAGCAGGTGCTCAAGCAGTGTCATTTGAATGAGTTGATTCAATACTTGAACAAACAATGGCAGGGATTGACCTTCTCTGCCATTACGACCCTACTCTAGAAAACTCGAGATTCTCTGTAGGAAGAGGAAAGAGCCATGCTGTGTTTGGAGCGGAGATGGGTGAAAAAGGAGGATTTGGGAGTGGACAGGAGGACGGGAAGGACATGGCAAGTCAGCCATCTTAGTAGTCAAGAGAAGACTGAAGGTTTATGTCTTGGTGACTGGGAAAGACAGCATTGCAAGAGAAGCACAATTGCACGGCACAAAAATCCCCTAGAGGGGACCAGCTTCATTCATTCACTCACTCACTCACTCATTCATTCATTCCCCATATAAGCAAGTATTTAAATGACTATTTCAGCTGAAAAATGAGAATATTTTTGCATAAACACCACACTTGGTTGAAAAAAATGTTTTAATTACCTGTCACATCCAGAAATATGTCCTTTGAGGGAACAGGTGGCCTTTTATCTTCAAGGAACATGGTGCTACACTAATAAATGACTCAACAACTTTCTCCTATACTGCCATCTTTCGCCCCCAAAATACACATACTATGTAGTATACATTGGTGGTACTGGAGTTTGAGTTCAGGGCCTCTTGCTTGCCAGGAAAGTGCTCTACTACTTGAGCCACATCTCCTATCCTTTTTGCTGTTAGTTATTTTTATTTATTTATTTATTGTTTATACATTTATTCATATGTGCATACATTGTTGGGGCCATTTCTTCCCCCTGCTCCCCCACCCTCCCCTTCCCCTTCCCCCTCCATCCCCTCACTTCCAGGCAGAACCTGTTCTGCCCTCTTCTCCAATTTTGTTGAAGAGAAAACATAAGAAATAATATGAAAGACAAAGTGTTTTTGCTAGTTTGACATAAGAATAGCTATACAGAGAGATTCCTAGCATTGCTTCCATGCACAAGAGTATTACAACCTGAATTGATTCATCTCTACCTGACCTCTTCACTACTTCCTGGTCCCTTTTCCATAGTGACCTCTGTCAGTTTAAGATTACTTTATTCGCTCCTCTACAGTGGGCAAATCAAACACTTTCAAGTTTTAGGTTTCCTTCCCTTTCCCTATTCCTCCTGTACGAATTCTCCTCTCAGTGTGTGACCCATGTCCAATAATATTACTGCATTTGTTTTAGGTCTAAAGTCTGCATATGAAGGAGAATATACCATTTTTGGCCTTCTGAGCCTGGCTAACTTCTCTTAAGATGATGTTCTCTAGTTCCATCCATTTACTTGTGAATAACAAAATTTCATTCTTCTTTGTGGCTGAGTAAAACTCCATTGTGTATAGATACCACATTTTCTTAATTCATTCGTCAGTGGTGGGGCATCTTGGCTGTTTCCATAACTTGGCTATTGTGAATAGTGCCGCAATAAACATGGGTGTGCAGGTGCCTCTGGAGTAACCTGTGTCACAGTCTTTTGGGTATATCCCCAAGAGTGGTATTGCTGGATCAAATGGTAGATCAATGTTTAGATTTTTAAGAAGCCTCCATATTGTTTTCCAAACTGGTTATACTAGTTTACATTCCCACCAACAGTGTAAGAGGGTTCCTTTTTCCCCCACATCCTCACCAACACCTGTTGTTGGTGGTGTTGCTGATGATGGCTATTCTAACAGGGGTGAGGTGGAATCTTAGTGTGGTTTTAATTTGCATTTCCTTTATTGCTAGAGATGGTGAGCATTTTTTCATGTGTTTTTTGGTCATTTGAATTTCTTCTTTTGAGAAAGTTCTGTTTAGCTCACTTGCCTATTTCTTTATTGGTTCATTGATTTTGGGAGAATTTAGTTTTTTAAGTTCCCTGTATATTCTGGTTATCAGTCCCTTGTCTGATGTATAGCTGGTAAATATTTTCTCCCACTCTGTGGGTGTTCTCTTCAGTGTAGAGACCATTTCTTTTGTTGTGCAGAAGCTTTCTAATTTTATGAAGTCCCATTTATCCATTCTTTCTCTTAGTTGCTGAGGCACTTGAGTTCTGCTGAGGAACTCCTTGCCTGTACCTATGGCTTCCAGAATATTCCCCACTCTTCTGCACTCCCTTCAGAGTTTAAGTATTAGTTATTTTCTAACAAGGGTCTTGCATTTTTGCCCAGGCCAGCTTTAGACTGTTACCCTCCAACCTATGCCTTCTGAGTAGCATGAACTACAGATGTGTACCACCATGCCCGGCTTGTTCTTGGAGATAGGTTCTCACTAACTTTTTTCTTTCTTTCTTTCTTTTTGGCCTGGGCTGCCTGGAACCACTATCCTCCTATCTCCTTTTCCCAAGTAGCTGGGATTAGAGGCATGAGCCATCATGCCCGGCTGTAATATATATCTTTTTATTATTTTGATGATATAGGGAACAAGACTCTGTGGCCGTCTGCCTTTGCAAACCCTCAAATAATTCTATTTTTCTCTCTCTCTTCATTCATCCATCCATCTGAGGCAGGCTAGAAGCAGGAAAAGTTTGGGGCTCATGTAGATTGCCCCAGAATGGCCCAGACCCCCCTCACCTGGCTGGGAACTGCCCATTCCCCCCACACTTGTTCATTATTGGGTGGGAACCTCCTGGGTCAGCCCTCCCCGTGGGTTAACATAGGTTTTAAAAGCACCTGAAAAAGAAAGATTCTGCTAGCGGACTCCACCTGTGCCCACTGTGCTCCCTTTGTATTTCCTTTCCTAACTTTTCATAAGCCCCATTTACACCCATGCATCCCGCCATGGGTTCTTCCATGCTGGAACACAAGGACCAAGTTCTTCTGAAAACACAGTTTTGTCATTGACACATCCATCACGATAGTAATCAGGTACATAACTAATTTCTATATGTTCTAGGCCCTATTCTGGGGGCTTTCATATGCTAAGTTACTTAATTTTTACAACCTCATGAGAAAAGCTTACTACTCTAAAAATCCACCCTCAATTCTTAGTACCTTAAGGTGATGAAAGCTTATTTTAGTCAAGCAATAGTTCAGTGGAGGTGTTTGGCTGTCAGCCTTCCACATGGCGATTCAGGCTCAGGCTCCTTTACTTTCCAGGGCCCTCTGAGCCACCCTCTGGCAGCAGACGGGATAGGAGAGAGCATGGAGGGTTGTCCTGGAAATGTTTGTGGGCCAGGTCTGCAAGTGACATATTCATGTCCTCTCACATTGACTTGGCAGGAAAAGTTGGTCATACAGCAAACCAAGATGGCTGGGCTGGGAAGCAGCCAGGAATAGGTTCTGATTGGCACATGTCATCTTCCACCAAAGCAGCGTCCTAGTGTTGTCTTTACACATGTGACAGCTCAGGTGTAGGTTAAGAGACTTGCCTGAAGATAAATCAGACATAAGTGATAGAGCTAGCACTTTCCAGCTGGGTGCAAACCAAGTAGTCAGTTTAAGATGACAACTGGCCATCCAAAGGGAAGAAGAGAACAAAAGAGCAACAGAGACCCCCAGGTCGCTTGCATGTTTGCTCACTCTATCTGCTCTTTCCTGAGGTGGCAGCCAAGAGGGCTAGGGGCTCAGCAACCTTGTCCTCTCAGCAGTGCTGGATAATTAAGAAGCAGGGATTCCTGTCACCAACAGGTGGCCTCTTAACAGAAAGCTTGACAGGTAGGCCCAGCCTGACAGGTAGGCCTGGTGGGCAGTGCAGGGAGAGGATGGCAGGGAGAAGGAGAAGGGCTGGGGGCACGAAAGGCTTTCCAAGTAGTTCTAGAAGCCAGGTTCAGAAGGTCACTTATTTTAGGTTCTCCTAGGGGGCCAGCAGCAGAAAGGTCTCTGAGGATTTGCACTACACCTCTGCCCCATAATGGTGTGACTTTGGACAAAGCACTGAGTCACGGTACTGAGGGGTAAAAGGAGGTGACAGAATGTCAAAAGATTCTAGCATTTCAAAACATGCAGCAATGTACCTGATTAAAACTCCATATCCTCACCCCACCAAATGCAGGGCTCACCCATATTGCAGGGGGGTTACAGACCTCCTGAGGTGGGTGCCCATGGGACTGGGCCCATTCACCCCTGCTTTCCTGTTTGCCTATGCTGCTTCCCACGGAAGGAATCTTCCAGGCCCTGTGGCTCCCGGGTCAGCCCCTCCCAGAACTGGGCCTGGGAGCTCCAGGCACCAGACTTCATGCCCTCAGATCCCCAGCTGTCATCTGTCTGTCCTGTGGCACTGAAAGCATGAGTCACATGGGTCCCCACCACTCCTCTGAGTCACAGGAGCACTTGACAAGAGACATTTAAGGGCTCCCATTTCTCTGTGTGCCATCTTGTCCTTGTCCCTGGGGCACCCTCTCTTGGGAACCCTTCCAGCTGGGAGCTCTAATCTTTGCTAGTTTTCTGTCTCAATAAACGCTTTCACTTTACACACACACACACACGTCACTGTCCCTCACTGCCATGGAGAAGTTGTGTCTGCAGCAGCTCCCTGAGGATGGGAGGAGTGACTGCCCCAGTCCCACAGCTGTCCTGGATACGGGAAGGTGAAGGGAGCTATAAATATCATGCAAAATGGAGCTTCCAAGTTCACAGGAAGTCTGGGTGTTGTCAAGGTCTGGCTGTGGAGGAAAGGGGGCCGGGGCGCCTTCCTACTTCCTCCCAATCTTCAGTTGTAACCCCCAGTGACGCCAGGGAAAGCCGGAAGGCCTCGGTACTACAAGCCCTCTCATCTTAGGCCCAGACGCCTTTCTAGACCCATAAGCATCTGGCCTAGTGACTCAGAATGCGCCTCTGACATTCCAGGCACATGTTCTCACGGAGCTGTCCTTGTATCAGAAATCACCCTTTTCCTCTTTCCTATCACCTCAAGCCACCCCTTTCTTCAGGCCTGGCTCCAAGCTGGTGGCTAACTGCCAACTATTCTAGACTACATGCCAGGTACTTCACAAGCCACATCGCATCGCATTCTCTCAACAAATGTACCAGAAAGGTATCAGAATCCCTAGGTTAGAGATGAAAAAAATTGGGTTTGAAGACTTAAACCTTTGAGGTCATGTCAGTAGCAAACCTTGTCCAGTAGCATCCAAAGCTGCTGTACTCATAAAGCAAGTCACCCACCTGACCATCCATCTGACCCACCATCCACGCCCCCGACAAATACCTGTGCATAGCAAGACAGTGCTGTCTTTCCTCCAAAGCCATTAGGGTCAGCCCAGTGTGATACTTCTTTCCCAGTGTGTGCTCTGCTCCTCTAACTAGACTGGAAGCTCAAAAGAACAGGTGTGTCTTACAAAGCCTCACTAGGAGTTTGGATGGTCACTGACAACTGGTTGGTGACTGAACATTCCCCCTGCTTTTTTGAGCAGCCATGTCCCAGGGCACCAGCAGCCAGGAGGCAATGTAACCAGGCTTAGGGAAGGCTATTTAAGAATGGTCCAGAAAGGACAAGCCAGGTATGGTGGTACAAACCTGTAATTCCAGCTACTTGGGAGGTAGAAGTAGGAGGGGATTAGTCTGAGACTGGCCTGGGCAAAAGCATGAGTATATGCAAAACAAACTAAAAAAGCATTAAAAAAAAAAAAACCCAGAGGTTTGGAGAATGGGTCAAGTGGTTGAGTGCTTGCCTAGTAAGCATAAGGCCATGTGTTCAATCCCCAGTTCTGTCAAAAAGTGGAGAGATGAGCCCCCTACCAGAGTCCTGAGCCAGTGTCTTTCTGAGCTCAAAGGAAGCCTAGTTTAAAACTTGTTCAAAACCTTTTAACAGGAAAAGCTGCTGTCAAGAAAATCCTGCCGTGAGCTTGGAATTTTAGCTTTGACATTGTAATCAAGGGAAATGTAGTGTTCATTTTCCTGAGCAACCATTATTCTTTTTCTTTCCATTCTGCCTGTCTCCTTATATCACAATGGGATCTCTGGTGCCTGGAATAAAAATCCCAAATACTCTTCAACAGCATCCTAAGTTTTATTTTTAAAACAGTTCCTGAAGATCCTGGAGCTTGTAGCACAAAGCACAGGCAGTGAAGAAACAACAGTCTGAACCCAAGTCTGTGCTTATCCACAAGACAGTCACCTGTGCACATGCGCACTGCATGTCTGTGCTGCACTGCATCTGCCCTGGTCCTGCTCACGTTCCCCTGCCATCCTGCCAGGACTGTGCCACATTCATCTGTTCCCTCCAGGGCTTCCCCCAGGAGACCGAGACCTTCTTGAGAGCAGTGACTATGTTGTTGACATCGCCGTGGGGACAGGTCACATTTTTCAGTGCTAACTGTGATGCAGTATTGTCTGCTATGTGGTCTTACTGGACTTAATCCTGCCACACCAGTTCTGTGGGGCAGGTGCACTTCTAGTTCTCAAAAACCATTTTAGTTATAAAATCTTCAACCCCCACCCTCCCCAAAAAAGAGCTATTTGGCAGAAATATTAGGCAATCTTATTTTCCCCCATTAGTGCCAAAGTGATTGTCATCCCTGAGTGGGGAAATAAAACCCTTTTGAATGGAATTGCAAAGACTGCATGTCAAAGTGGTAGCTAAAGAAAGTAGGGCAGACAGTTGTGTATGTGTGTGTGTGTCTCTGTGTGTGTATATCTCTATGTGTGTGTGTGTGTATATCTCTATGTGGTCTCTAACAGGCCACATGATCTTGGACAAGTCCCCTTGCCAAGCCTCCCCTTGCCTAACAAAACTGAGTCTAAGGTTCAGTTTTAACACATGGGAAGTAGGGTTGGTGGTGTTGGTAGGAGTGGGGAGAGATGGGTACAAATCTGGTATGATGTGTGACTTGAAGGAGATGTTTAATAAATCATGGCTATTATTACTATGATCTTAATTGTCCCTTATTAGAGAATAGTACATCCTAATTTAGCTTAAATTTACATCAAAGCAATTTTTAATTCTCTAAAAATAATCCACCGATGTTCCCCAATCTCATGAATTCACATTGTTTAGTACTAGAATGTGAACTTGCTATCCAAGAGATAGTTGAGATCTTTTATATTCTGAGAAGATTCATGGGGCTCATTTCATTAGGTTGTCCCAAAAGATTTCAGTTTGGGCCAGGGGTGAGCACATCACAAGGAGCCCTGGCTCCAAGCAGCTGGTGACCTCAGGAACTGCAAATGAATCATGGCATGTCAAAAGACAAACTGTGAAGTGACTTGGGAATGCCCACCATAAAGGCTTCTGTTGTGTTTTATGTTGTTACTGGGTAGTTTGCCCCATCAGTCACCAACCCAGCATTTCCCAGTAGCCTGAAGTAGTGAGTTACTGATGAGGCCAGCATAGCCTAAGACAGAGGCTGGGTTCCTGCCAATGGCCTTGGGCCATCAGGAGATGTCTCTGGGCCTGGAGATGAGAGGCTTAGAAAAGTGATCTTTCATCTCTCCTTGCTTTCCCAATATTGGATTTGTAGAATACACAGACAGTATCAAAGACCCAGTGTCCACAATTCTTCTACAGACAGACCAGGAAGGAAGCTGAGGTAAATCCTCTGGGATTCTGGGTGACCTTTGCTCCCATACTGTCGGTCAGGACAGCCTTTGTCACAGCCTAGGCAGAAGACAAGGGAGAGAACGCATCTTCCTGTCCCTAGTTTAGTGTGCACATGTTCTCCCAGGTTGCTTTCTGTACTTGCTAAGGATGTCATTTTCATTGAGGCTGGGACCCAGAGAGGCAGTTTGAAACTAAAGCCATTGTGTGCTAAAATGTCCATAGGATTATACACGGGGGGGCCCCCACAGGAGGAAGGAGTACAAACTCAGCTCTGACCTGGTTCCCAGGTGACCAGGATAGAAACTTGGCAGAAGCCTCCTGGAGGGTGGCAACCACCTGAAGTGCATCCTGGTAACATCTCTGCCAAGGCTGCTCCAGCTCACATATCAGGGGAAATATGAACGGCTTCCATGTCTCAGTTCAAAACTGTGGTAAGCATGCCTTCCCAATGTGTCCATTCCACTCCCATCCTCTGCTGTCTCTTCCTTGTAGTGGTTAATTTGACATTGTATTGCCAATCTTTGCACTTCAGTTCAAAAAGCATACCTATTTTATTTCTCAGAGATGATTTTTTTTAATAAAAGGGAAGAATAGGATCTGCTAATATTTCTACCACATAGCTTTTCTTTAGAAGTGTTCTTTTATCTTGGAATAAGGCATTCCAATTGTTTTGGTCTTCCTGATTTACTCAAAACATTTTTTTTCAGGAGATCTTCAATCTGAAACTCAACATTTTCTCTCATGCCTTTCAATAGAAGGTGTTCCTCTAACCCTGTCAGCAATCTGTAGCTAGAATCAATCACTCCTTGCCCTTAATTAAATCTTCAAGTTGGAAGTTACATGGTGGGATTCTGAATTCAAAATAACAACAGGAAGAAGCAGGCTTCATTTCTTGTGGTAGCTATGCCAATTTTCCATAATCTGACCTTCAGTTGATATCAGTGGACCAGAACCTTTCTTCAAAGGAGTGTATATATTTTTATAACCTAGATGCACAAGATGACGATAGAGGATTATCTTTGGTCGTTAAAGAAGTTGGAGCATTCTTTGTTACAGATGGAAAAAATAGTCCTGTGGTTAATTAGGATCCGTGTTTGAAACTGAAAACTTGAATTGTCTTGTATTGTCACAAGGTGTGGACTCCAAATGAAGAATTAGAAGTAGCTACTTTCTTTGGGACCAATATTTAAAAGCAGATTAGATACATGACTCACACATTCTGCAGTCATGTTTTGCAGTACAGCTGAAGTCACGTGTGATTGTCAAAAAAATTCAAACATGCTCACAAGCAAGGAAACTATCTATATTCTCTTTCTTGAGCAGGCTAGCTGTATTTCTTTTTTCAGGCAAGTTTTGCTAAGACATTGCTTTCAGGATATACAGTATTTTATTCTTTCATGACCTTTTGGTTGTTTTATGAGAAAAAAACCCCTCAATGTTGTTTTTACTCCACACATTCTTTTCTTCCAGAATACGAATAAACAAATGTTCAGTTACAAGAAACACTGGCATAGCCACAAGATGCCAACGTCAAAAGAAATTTAGCTTGACAATAAAGCTTTGGTTTAAGCTTTTGCCCTTAAGCATAGAATGTACAATGTAAAATTTAAGAAACAGATGCAAAACTACATATAACTAAGAGTAGAACTCTGGTTTTGATGTTTGGCTGCTGACAACTCTCCAGCTTCTCCATGTCCCTTTCCTTTTGGTCCCACACCTGGACAAGCTGGTAAGAAGGCCTAGGCACACTTTTAGCCTTAGTGTGAAGTTCATACCATGCAAGCAGATCTGTGTGCCGGAGCCCTTGCCCCAGCCTCACCTCCTGGCCACAGTTAAAACCTCAAGCCAGTCTCCTTTCTCTCTCAAACCATTTTTGGATTGCCTTTGAGTCCTGTCCTGCTCTCCTCAGAAAGCCTCACTAGTAAGTAATAAACCCTTCCCTGCCCTCTTCTTTGTGTGTGTGTCACCATCAGTTTTGACATGTGAACCAAATTTTGGATGGGAGGAGTCCACCCTGGCTCTCAGGTTGATCACAACAGATTGGTACAACCCCATTAAAAATTGTATACATGCATTAGCTATTACACATGTGAGCAGGAAAAAAGAAAAGTACACTAAAACACTAACAATGATTTTTTTTTGTAGTAGTAGTAGTAGGATACAGGTTTTTTTCTTCATGTTTTTATGCATTTTCTGAAACTTCTGTTAGATATACATATATATGCAAAAAGCCATGCAATGTGCAATGCAGTCCAAATGTTCTGTATAGAGATAGGGATTATATGCATGAACAGAAATACCACAATCAAACTCCTTATCATACAATTAATATATACTAATAAAATAATTTTTAAAAAAGAGAAAGGAAATGCTCACATCATTTTGATTAGTTTTGTTAAATCTAATCCTGAACTACAAATAAAGAAACATGATCTGTTCTTCCTGTCTTTAAAAAAAAAGAGGAAGCATAAATGCAATAAGTTTCACTTTTTAAGCACATTTTAATTTTAATCTAATCTTTGAAACTATTTGGATGCAAGTCAGCACTGAAAAATATATTTCTGCTAAAAAAAAAAAATCCTTGTCCTGGGGACTCAAAGGCTGAACTGAACTCATTCAGATGTAGAGCCATTTAAAAATGTTAATTAAAAACGTATTAACAGCAGCATCCTGTATGTGAAATGTGGCCCTTCCCCCCCTTGCAGATTTTTACCCTAGGGACAGCAGATTCTGTTCTGCAGACTTCCCTTTAGGTAGACTGGGGTAGGGAAGGGTGTAACTATTAAAAGCCAGACAATCACGACTGCCCTGTGCAAGAGGTTTAAGCAGCAAGTTGTAGAGCTAATATTCAGAACCTGGCCATCTGACTTAAAAGTGCATTTTGTGATGCCCTCCCCCGCAACCCTTATCCTCCCACCTTGGGAGGAACCTGACGATCCAACCAGCTTTAAAGGGGCTGAACAAAGGATGGCCAGCTCAGGAGAGGGCCTTCCATCTCAAGTCACCCTGACAGCTTGAGCAACACAGCTTGCTGGGTCCCCTCCAGAGTCTGACTCACTACTCTTGGGATGTACCTGAGGATTATTTCTAACAGGTTCCAGTGATGCTGATGCCACCTTCAGGGACCACACTGAGAACCAGTGGGTGAGAGCAAGGACCTTAATGCTGGGACTTTGCAAGTTACTTGGTTCCTGGCCTGGATCCCAAAAGGAGGCCTTAAGAGTTTATCTAACTGACTGGATGCTTAAGGCAGCCAAAAGGCCTGCACATCATTGCTGAGCCTTCCAGTCATGAGTGCAAGCTGGGTTGTTTCTTTACTCATCAGAGACGTCCCTCCAGAGTTGCTCGGCTTCCTCCCTTGTCCTCTGTTGGCTAATTAGCTATCGTTTAAGTGAGGTTTCACTAAGCTAAGTAATTGCTTATGGGCCTGGAAATTTCTTCTCTTAATTCATCCTCAAAAGCCTACATTTAAGTAGTAACCCCAATGGAAGTGGAGAGAGTAACTCATGCATTGTTTGACTGAGGAGATGGGCAGCCTCTCCCAAGAGGTCCAACAGCTTGCACTGTGAGCACCTGGACACGTGCTGGGTGGGACAGTGGGCTTGGGGAGGTCCTTGAGCCACCTCCTGGGAGAAATGAATCTGTCCCTAAGCAACATGGAAGATTAATTATGCCTGATGCTCTCGGTAGAGAGAAGAAACCTGCTCAGCCTCTGGGCTTCGTGAACTCTCCTAGGTCCCCAAACGGCTTTCCCTGAATGGTTTGACACTGGCAGGAAATTAAAAAGAGGCTCAAGAATGGGAGGTAGTGGAGGGGTACTAATTTCAGAGAGTAAATTGGTTATGCTCAATGACGACTTTTAGCAAGGTAAATTTTACCACATTCCAGATAAATAGAGCTTAGAAAAACCTTAGTGAACTAGGCCTAAATGAAAAATGTAGAGTAATCCCACTGTAGAAACTGAGACATAGAGAATTACCTACGTGGCTGCCTTCACACTGGGCATTCTAAGGTTTCAGTTTTCCCTCAGTTCCTTCCTTTCTGGGACACCTAGAGAAAGCAGATTCTTTTGCTCTACTGAAGAGGTTAACTTTTGGTGTTATTCTGGGTAAGCGTTGCACCATCTCTGATCTGGCCAGTTAAGGCTTTCAGGGAATTCCTCAGTTTTGGTGCACTCAGAGGGCAGGCCATACCAACCTGTGCTTTGCCAAGCATCCCCCTGCGGCTCTGCAGGCCAGGGGAGCCAAGTCAAAACTCTGGGCTGAACTCAACGCAGACCTGCACACACTTGGTAAGTCCCTCACAACCTGCTGACGACAGTTGCTTGGGTCTTGCCAGAGGAGAAATATGTAAATTATAAGCTGGAGTGAGAACAGTGCATGTTAAGTCCTGCCATACTTGCAGCTGTCAAACCAAATCGCACATGTCATAGATGGATCAGGGTGAAAAACAAATCAAGTTCCGTCATGCTGTGTCTCTTAGGCATTCATCTCCATGGACTTTTTATTCTCCTGGCTTAAATTCCCTAGTTTTTTGGCCAAGACTTTGCAATTTTGATTTAGTCCAAAACTCAATTAAGTACCCAGAGGACCAGGCAAGTACCCCAGGTACTGCTGAGAAGCCTGGATACAGGAAACCAGGGAAAAGCAAGAAGGACAGACCAGGGAAAGAAAGACAGATGGTGACTGCACAGGCAGGGAGAAAGAAGAGCCTGATCACCCCTGGCCCACTCTGCCAAAGGAACTACATGCCTATTCAGCTAGGTGAGTCTGCCCAGCTCAGCTCAGGTGTAGAGTATCTGCAGGGTCACACAAGAGCCTGCAGCACCCTCCCCCACCTCCCAGAATTCATTATTTTATCTCACTTGGAGCTGATAGGCCAGGACTGAGCCTTAGAGAGGCTTGCCTTGATTCTGTCCCACTTGCACTTATTGATGTTGTTGAAGGAAACCTCGCTTAGTTTTATTGTACTTCCTAAAACTCCTTGGAGTAGCAGCATCTGCCATCTGGGGACTTGTCCTGAATGCAGATCGTGGGCCCCATCCTGGGTCTACTGAACCAGCACCTGGAATTTGAGAAGCTCTCCCAAACTTGACTGTACTACAAAATCACTTGGAGAATTTTAAAATACTTATCTTAACTGAGAGGGGTTCTGGCCTAGGAATCAGGACTTGTAGGTGATTCCAATGGGCTTGCCTAAAGTATCTTCAGATTTTCTCCTTGACCAGTGCTTCTCATATTTTAATGGACATAGAAATCACCTGGCAGTCCTGCAAAAATTCAGTAGGCTCTAGCAACTGAAAATGTCATTTTTACATGATCCCCAATTATGCCAATGTGCTGGTCCAAGGATCAGACTTAAGAAGCAACACATTAAGGCATATGATAATGACCAGCTGATGGACAGACAGTGGCATAAATACCAGTAAACTGTAATCGTGCTCTACTTGGACCAGCTGGCAGGAATATGGGAGAAAGACGGCAGGATTCAGAGTTGAGCACATCTGGGTTTTCCTTCTTCCCCCACAAACTGGGGAACCTTGAACAAATTACATAATCTTTCTGAATATCAGTTTTCTCAATGTGAAAATGGGGATAAATTGGGTGAGGTGGTGCATACCTGTAATCCCAGCACTCAGAAGGCTAGAACTGACAAGATCTAGGCCAGACTGGCCTACAAAGCAAGACCCTGTCCCAAAATAAATAAAGAAAATAGGGATAGTAGGGATCAGAAAGACTACTAGATCTATGTAAGGATATAAAGTAACCAACTGCCCCAGTGTTTCCTGTAGAAAAATACCAAAACAAAGAAACAGAACAAATTAAAAAAAAAACAAATCAAGAAAACTTTGAATTGGATTTGAAATCACATATTGAAAAAGCACACCATAACCTTCAGAATGTGACCATAAAACAACCAACACCAAGACATTTTTGTTTATTTCTTAGCTTAAGGAAAAAGAAAAAAATCCTTAGGAAATCTAGGCAAAATCACTTAAAAGGGAAAGAAAATCAGACTAGTTCTAAGCAAGAAGAAAATAGAGTAACAAATTTAAAATACTCAAGGAAAAAATATGAGTCAAGAATTTTATATTCAACCTTATACTTTTTTTTTTTCAAGTAAAAGACACATACATGCTGTTTTCACTTTAGGGATTATTGTTTCTCCTTTGGGCCTTTTTGGAGCAGTTCACTAGAAAACAAGCATCAAACAACAAAAATAACTAGCAAGACATTGACATAGTACTGGTAATGAGTATTCATTATAGTTACTTGTAGAACTAAAACTAAATAGAGCTAAATGTAAGAGACTATACTGTGTCTGACAATGTGCTCTGACAATAGAGATATGGTACAACTGTATACGCAATGGTGCTAAAATGGGAGAACAGATGACAATGACATTGAAAAACTTTTGTGTTGGGATCATAGTTTTATTTGCTTGAGATTACTGTATGTGAATTGTTGAAGGAAATGAATGATTATAGATATTTTATCCCATCACCTCCTTGAGTACCATAATTAGGGTTTTTACTTAAGTAAAAACCCTAAGTCTGTATTTGAATTGGAAGTTACCTCTAAATATCTGGAAAGACTTAGTAACAATAATCAATCCAGTAGCAGCGAATAACTCTAACATTAGATTGTGGTATGGAAGTATTATTTTCTGTTACAAAAATTTAGGGCTTCTTATGGAATTGGCTGATTTCAGGTTTGGGGTAGAAATTGTACAAGATGAATTTTGATCATCTTGACATACCAGACAACAAGCAAATTTTCAGTGATGACCAGAGTCATATCAAGAGAATTCAGCAGGCTCCTTGAAGGGTTTTTTTTTTTTTTTTTTTTTTCATTTTTCTTTTATTATTCATATGTGCATACAAGGCTTGGTTTATTTCTCCCCCCTGCCCCCACCCCCTCCCTTACCACCCACTCCACCCCCTCCCACTCCCCCCCTCAATACCCAGCAGAAACTATTTTGCCCTTATCTCTAATTTTGTTGTAGAGAGAGTATAAGCAATAATAGGAAGGAACAAGGGGTTTTGCTGGTTGAGATAAGGATAGCTATACAGGGCATTGACTCACATTGATTTCCTGTGCGTGGGTGTTACCTTCTAGGTTAATTCTTTTTAATCTAACCTTTATTCTAGTTCCTGGTCCCCTTTTCCTATTGGCCTCAGTTGCTTTAAGGTATCTGCTTTAGTTTCTCTGCATTAAGGGCAACAAATGCTAGTTAGTTTTTTAGGTGTCTTACCTATCCTCACCCCTCCCTTGTGTGCTCTTGCTTTTATCATGTGCTCATAGTCCAATCCCCTTGTTGTGTTTGCCCTTGATCTAATGTCCACATATGAGGGAGAACATACGATTTTTGGTCTTTTGAGCCAGGCTAACCTCACTCAGAATGATGTTCTCCAATTCCATCCATTTACCAGCAAATGATAACATTTCGTTCTTCTTCATGGCTGCATAAAATTCCATTGTGTATAGATACCACATTTTCTTAATCCATTCGTCAGTGGTGGGGCATCTTGGCTGTTTCCATAACTTGGCTATTGTGAATAGTGCCGCAATAAACATGGATGTGCAGGTGCCTCTGGAGTAACAGTCTTTTGGGTATATCCCCAAGAGTGGTATTGCTGGATCAAATGGTAGATCGATGTCCAGCTTTTTAAGTAGCCTCCAAATTTTTTTCCAGAGTGGTTGTACTAGTCTACATTCCCACCAACAGTGTAAGAGGGTTCCTTTTTCCCCGCATCCTCGCCAACACCTGTTGTTGGTGGTGTTGCTGATGATGGCTATTCTAACAGGGGTGAGGTGGAATCTTAGTGTGGTTTTAATTTGCATTTCCTTTATTGCTAGAGATGGTGAGCATTTTTTCATGTGTTTTCTGGCCATTTGAATTTCTTCTTTTGAGAAAGTTCTGTTTAGTTCACCTGCCCATTTCTTTATTGGTTCATTAGTTTTGGGAGAATTTAGTTTTTTAAGTTCCCTGTATATTCTGGTTATCAGTCCTTTGTCTGATGTATAGTTGGCAAATATTTTCTCCCACTCTGTGGGTGTTCTCTTCAGTTTAGAGACCATTTCTTTTGATGAACCGAAGCTTTTTAGTTTTATGAGGTCCCATTTATCTATGCTATCTCTTAGTTGCTGTGCTGCTGGGGTTTCATTGAGAAAGTTCTTACCTATACCTACTAACTCCAGAGTGTTTCCTACTCTTTCTTGTATCAACTTAAGAGTTTGGGGTCTGATATTAAGATCCTTGATCCATTTTGAGTTAATCTTGGTATAGGGTGATATACATGGATCTAGTTTCAGTTTTTTGCAGACTGCTAACCAGTTTTCCCAGCAGTTTTTGTTGAAGAGGCTGCTATTTCTCCATCGTATATTTTTAGCTCCTTTGTCAAAGATAAGTTGCTTATAGTTGTGTGGCTTCATATCTGGATCCTCTATTCTGTTCCACTGGTCTTCATGTCTGTTTTTGTGCCAGTACCATGCTGTTTTTATTATTATTGCTTTGTAATATAGTTTGAAGTCAGGTATTGTGATACCTCCTGCATTGTTCTTTTGACTGAGTATTGCCTTGGCTATTCGTGGCCTCTTGTGTTTCCATATAAATTTAACAGTAGATTTTTCAATCTCTTTGATGAATGTCATTGGAATTTTGATGGGAATTGCATTAAACATGTAGATTACTTTTGGGAGTATAGACATTTTTACTATGTTGATTCTACCAATCCATGAGCATGGGAGATCTCTCCACTTTCTATAGTCTTCCTCAATCTCTTTCTTCAGAAGTGTATAGTTTTCCTTGTAGAGGTCTTTCACATCTTTTGTTAGGTTTACACCTAGGTATTTGATTTTTTTTGAGGCTATTGTAAATGGAATTGTTTTCATACATTCTTTTTCCGTTTGCTCATTGTTAGTGTATAGAAATGCTAATGATTTTTCTATGTTGATTTTATATCCTGCTACCTTGCTATAGCTATTGATGATGTCTAGAAGCTTCTGAGTAGAGTTTTTTGGGTCTTTAAGGTATAGGATCATGTCGTCTGCAAATAGGGATATTTTGACAGTTTCTTTCCTATTTGTATTCCTTTTATTCCTTCTTCTTGCCTAATTGCTCTGGCTAGGAATTCCAGTACTATGTTGAATAGGAGTGGAGATAGTGGGCATCCTTGTCTGGTTCCTGATTTTAGAGGGAATGGTTTTAATTTTTCTCCGTTAAGTATAATGCTGGCTGTAGGTTTGTCATATATAGCTTTTATAATGTTGAGGAACTTTCCTTCTATTCCTAGTTTTCTTAGAGCTTTTATCATGAAATGATGTTGGATCTTATCAAAGGCTTTTTCTGCATCTATTGAGATGATCAAGTGGTTTTTGTCTTTGCTTCTGTTAATGTGGTTTATTACGTTTATTGATTTTCGTATGTTGAACCACTCCTGCATCCCTGGGATGAAGCCTACCTGGTCGTGGTGGATAATCTTTTTGATGTGTTGCTGAATTCGATTTGCCATTATTTTGTTGAGGATTTTTGCATCAATGTTCATTAAGGAGATTGGCCTATAGTTCTCCTTTTTGGAGGTGTCTTTGCCTGGTTTTGGGATAAGTGTAATAGTGGCTTCATAAAATGTGTTTGGCAGTTTTCCTTCCCTTTCTATTTCATGGAACAGTTTAAGGAGGATTGGTATCAGTTCTTCTTTAAAGGTCTGATAGAATTCAGCAGAGAATCCATCAGGTCCTGGACTTTTCTTTTTGGGGAGACTCTTGATTGCTGCTTCAATTTCATTTTGTGTTATAGGTCTATTCAGGTGATTAATTTCCTCTTGGTTCAGTTTTGGATGATCATATGTATCTAGAAATCTGTCCATTTCTTTTAGATTTTCAAATTTATTTGAATATAGGTTCTCAAAGTAGTCTCTGATGATTTCCTGGACTTCCATGGTTTTTGTTGTTATCTCCCCTTTTGCATTCCTGATTCTACTAATTTGGGTTTTTTCTCTCCTCATTTTAGTCAGGTTTGCCAGGGGTCTATCGATCTTGTTTATTTTTTCAAAGAACCAACTTTTTGTTTCATTAATTCTTTGTATGGTTTTTTTGGTTTCTATTTTGTTGATTTCAGCTCTTATTTTTATTATTTCTCTCCTTCTATTTGTTTTGGGATTTGCTTGTTCTTGTTTTTCTAGGAGTTTGAGATGTATCATTAGGTCATTGATTTGGGATCTTTCAATCTTTTTAATATATGCACTCATGGCTATAAACTTTCCTCTCAAGACTGCCTTAGCTGTGTCCCATAGGTTCTGGTAGGTTGTGTTTTCATTTTCATTGACTTCTAGGAACTTTTTAATTTCCTCTTTTATTGCATCGATGATCCATTCTTCATTAAGTAATGAGTTATTTAGTTTCCAGCTGTTTGCATGTTTTTTGTCTTTACTTTTGTTGTTGAGTTCTACTTTTACTGCATTGTGGTCAGATAGTATGCATGGTATTATTTCTATTTTCTTATATTTGCTGAGGCTTGCTTTGTGCCCTAGGATATGCTCTATTTTGGAGAAGGTTCCATGGGCTGCTGAGAAGAATGTATATTGCGTAGAGGTTGGATGAAATGTTCTGTAGACATCTACTAGGTCCACTTGATCTATTGCATATTTTAGATCTTGGATTTCTTTATTGAGTTTTTGTTTGGATGACCTATCTATTGATGATAATGGAGTGTTAAAGTCTCCCACAACCACTGTGTTGGCGTTTATATATGCTTTTAGGTCTTTCAGGGTATGTTTGATGAAATTGGGTGCGTTGACATTGGGTGCGTACAGATTGATGATTATTATTTCCTTTTGGTCTATTTCCCCTTTTATTAGTATGGAATGTCCTTCTTTATCTCGTTTGATCAATGTAGGTTTGAAGTCTACTTTGTCAGAGATAAGTATTGCTACTCCTGCTTGTTTTCGGGGGCCATTGGCTTGGTAAATCTTCTTCCAGCCTTTCATCCTAAGCATATGCTTATTTCTGTCGGTGAGATGAGTCTCCTGTAAGCAACAAATTGTTGGATCTTCTTTTTTAATCCATTTTGTCAAACGGTGTCTTTTGATGGGTGAATTAAGTCCATTAACATTAAGTGTTAGTACTGATAGGTATGTGGTGATTCCTGCCATTTAGTTATCTTAGTTGTTTGAAGGTTTGATTGTGTGTACCTAACTTGATGTTACTCTCTACTGTCTTGCTTTTTCTTATCCTGTGGTTTGGTGCTGCCTGCCTTTTCATGATTAAGTTGGGTGTCACTTTCTGTGTGCAGGATCCCTTGCAGAATCTTTTGTAATGGTGGCTTTGTGGTCACATATTGTTTTAGTTTCTGCTTATCATGGAAGACTTTTATTGCTCCATCTATTTTGAATGATAGCTTTGCTGGGTAGAGTATCCTGGGGTTGAAGTCATTTTCATTCAGTGCCCGGAAGATCTCACCCCACGCTCTTCTTGCTTTTAATGTTTCTGTTGAGAAGTCTGCTGTGATTTTGATGGGTTTACCTTTGTATGTTACTTGTTTTTTCTCTCTTGCAGCCTTCAATATTCTTTCCTTAGTTTCTGAACTTGTTGTTTTGATGATGATATGTCGTGGAGTAGTTCTATTTTGATCTGGTCTGTTTGGTGTCCTGGAGGCCTCTTGCATTTGTATGGGAATATCTTTCTCTAGATTTGGGAAATTTTCTGTTATTATTTTGTTGAATATATTACGCATTCCCTTCGCTTGCACCTCTTCTCCTTCTTCGATGCCCATGATTCTCAAGTTTGGTCTTTTGATGGAGTCAGTGAGTTCTTGCATTTTCTTTTCACAGGTCTTGAGTTGTTTAATTAGTAGTTCTTCAGTTTTTCCTTTAATTACCATTTCATCTTCAAGTTCTGAGATTCTGTCTTCTGTTTGTTCTATTCTGCTGGATTGGCCTTCCGTTTTGTTTTGCAGTTCTGTTTCATTCTTTTTTCTGAGGTTTTCCATATCCTGGCTGTTTTCTTCTTTATTGTTGTCTATTTTTGTCCTGAGTTCATTTATCCATTTATTCATTGTGTTCTCTCTTTCACTTTGGTGTTTATACAGTGCTTCTATGGTTTCCTTTATTTCTTCTTTTGCTTTTTCAAATTCTCTATTTTTATTGTCTTGGAATTTCTTGAGTGTCTCCTGTACATTTTGGTTGACCCTATCCAGTATCATCTCTATAAAATTCTCATTGAGTACTTGTAGTATGTCTTCTTTTAAATTATTCTTGTAGGCTTCATTGGGTCCTTTGGCATAGTTTATCTTCATTTTGTTGGAGTCTGGCTCTGAGTTTCTGTTCTCTTCATTCCCCTCTGGTTCCTGTACTAATTTTTTGCTGTGGGGAAACTGGTTTCCTTGTTTTTTCTGTCTTCCTGTCATTGTCCTTGGTGTTGTTACTGTCCCTGTACTGTGTGTAATTAAGTATTTTCTAGCTTGTAATAATAACAATGGTAATATTGAGAATGGAAGAGTGAGCTGAGATGGAAAGCAAGAAGTTAAAGAAAAGGGGAAAACAAATATACAGACAAGAGGGAGAAAGCAGAACAAGGTATCAGACAAGAGAGTTTCAAAGGTATAAACAGGGAGTGTTAGTGTACTAATCGACAGTAAGCTGAACAGACAATAGAGTGACAGAGAGAGGATTGAAAATCAAAGATAAAAAAAATAAAAAATAAGTATATGAAAGTAATATCTAATTATAAAAATGAATTAAAATAAAATGGAAAATAGAAAATTAAAAAAAACAAAAAAAAACAAAAAACTTCCAAGTTTATATGCAATGCAATTTCAGTCTTAATAATTTGGATGTCCGTCTCAATCTCCAGTCCTGGAGTTGGTGCCTCAGATGTTGTTCTGTAGTTGTCTCATCAAAGGGGATGCATAAAGTAGAACAAAACTACACTCACACGCACACAGAAGAAAAAAAAAAAAAGCCCCACCAAGTGTCCCCAGTTCAAATGCAATACAGTTTCAGTAAGTTTTTCGGCTTGCAGGTGTAATTCGGTTG
Organism: Castor canadensis; assembly: GCF_047511655.1. Classification (NCBI taxonomy): domain Eukaryota; kingdom Metazoa; phylum Chordata; class Mammalia; order Rodentia; family Castoridae; genus Castor; species Castor canadensis. The sequence goes on from NC_133394.1 coordinate 134,443,385, forward strand.
TTCTCTCATCAAAGGTAGGGAGAAAAAGAAAAAAAAAGCGTCTGGAGGCAGTTCTGAGAGTGGTATCTGCAACTGTGGCTTGCCTGCCTGCTGCTCTCAGCCTGTAGCTGGCGGCGTTATTTATGCAGATCTCTGGGGTGAGCTTAGCACTCACCTGGTCCCACAGGCTTTGTTTGCTCAGAGTTCTCCTGTGCGGGGGAGGGGGGCCTCTGCTACAGGCTTTTCCCTTTCCAAGCACTGGGAAAGGCGACACTGCCCCGCGTTGTCAGGCCTGCGTGTTTATTTACAGTTCACGTGGGAAGTGGGTCTTCCCTCCTCTCACAAGCGTCCCCGCTCCTGGTTGCTGGCGCGCCCCGCTCCCGCCAGAGCCTCTCCGGCCTGCCCGGCTCGTTTCTTTACAGTCCCGGGAAGGATTCCCTTCCCCCAATCTTCAGCGCTCAGGGCGCCCCACCCTCTTTCCAGCGTGTCTTAACTGTTCTTATTGCTTAGTACTCAGTTTCTCTTTTTTCCCGGGTGGAGGTCAGTCTGTCCAGGGGGCTATGCTGCTCTGGCCCAGGCTTGTCTGTGGGGGAACCGCGGTACCGCGAAGCTCACCTGGTCCACGTCTTCCCAAGCCGTATGGGCGCCGGCCACTGGCGGCCCGGGGGCCTCCTCGGTTCTCCGTTTAATGTGAAGTGGAGATTCTCTGCGCCGGCTGGAGATGTGGAGGAGTCAAAGTTATGCCTTTTCTCGGTGATTATGCCTGCAAAGTGTGTCTCCAGCGTCTCTCCAAGATTTCACTATAGGAGGGTCGCTTTCTGCTTCCTACCTCTAGCCGCCATCTTGGAATCACTCTCTCCTTGAAGGGGTTATCACTGACCAAAGATAGGCATCTTGAGCTTCAATGTGACAAAATTGTAATGGATTGAAATCCATAAAATATGGTGTTTAAATCCATGAGTTCATAAGCGTATTTTGAAAAGCTAACTATCATTTAAGAATAAGAACTCATTACTTTGATAACCAATAAATAAAGGGAAAGAATCAAGTGTATCCTAACTTTCCTATGTGTATTCATCTTAGTGCATTTTTGCTGCTATGACAGAATACCCAAGACTGGGAAATTTATAAAGAACAAATATATTGGCTTACAGTTCTGGAGTCTGGGAAGTCCAATATCAAGGTGTTGACATCTGGCTAGGGTCTTCTTACAGCATCATCCCATGATAGAAAGTCAAATAGAGAATGCTCACTTCTGAAAGCTTTAATGAAGGCATTAAACCCACCCATGAAGGTGGGCCCTCATATCTGAATCACATCTTAAAGGCCCACCTCCATTATTGTTACATTGACAATTAAATTTCAACATCAATTTTGGAGGGGACAAATACTCAAATCATAGGAGAACTCTACCAAATTATTCAAATGTAATTTACTAACTGACCATGTTAACATACCAAAACAGAAAAATGAAACAATTTACCAAAAAGGCACTTTTACAAAATTGAACATCAATTTCTAATAAAAACGCTCAGAAAACTTGGAATAAAAGGGAACTTTCTTAACCTGACAAAAGGTGTCTACAAAAAACTGGCTATTCACATCAGTTAATGGAGAAAGAATTAGTGCTTTCCTCTTTAAGAATATATGGGGATATCCACTGATGACATGTACTCAATATGTTATTGGATATCATTTATATAGAAAATATTAAGGAACCTACAAAAAATCTACTAGAATACATGAGTTTAGCAAACTCTCAAGATACAAGATCAGTATATAAAATCAGTTATTTTTATATATGAGCAATCAATCAGAGATGGACATTAAACAATAACACATAGAAACACGAATATTAACTTGGCATGGTGGTTCATGTCTGTAGTCTAACTACTAGAGAGGCTGAGGCAGGAAGATCAATTAAATTTAGTACTTTCAGGCCAGCCTGGGCAACACAGTGAGATCCTCTTTCAGAAAAACAAAAGGAAAAAAGAAAGAAATGTTAAGAAAATTCTAACAAAGGATGTGTAAGAACTGTAAAATGACAACAAATGCAGAGATATACTGCAATGATACTGCTGAGTGAAATTTAATATACCATGTTCATGGTATATAATATTGTTAGTGTCAGTTCTACTCACACTGATGAAATACCAATCAAAATTAAAGAAAGATTTTTTGTAGAAAGTGACAAATTGGTTCTATAATTTAGTTTAATTTAGTGTCAAGAGCTGAGCTGAGAGAGAGGCTACGTGTCAGTAGCTGAGCTAAAATGAAAGTAGCAGAAAGTCTTTAATCACCTACTATTACAGTATAAGCAAGAGGGCAATCTAGGCAAAGGGCCAAACTTCCCTCCACTGTATACATTTTTTTTCCCCATGAAACAGGTCTGGTTGAGGGTCAGGAAATTCAGTACAGATGTGGGGAATTTTCATAATGCCTAGCGACCCAAACAGAAAGATCCTGCAGTATTATGGACCTGGGGACCAGGAGGAGAGAGAAGGGAAAGGGATACGAGTGAAAAAGGGTTGGGTATTGAGTTAAAGTGGAGAAAGTGTCTTTGGCCTGTCCTTCACCAGATAAGGAAGTCTTGATAGAGACCTGAAGGAGGCCTCCGAATGCAGGCAGCTGGACAGGGAATGTTGAGTCCCTTCAGAGACTGCAACGCCATGGCTGTGCACCAAGTCTGGGGTAGGGAGAGCAGCTTCTTCCCCTGGGTCCTGTCATGTAAATTCTTGGTAATTGTCTGCAATTGGGTCAGAAAAATCACACATAGGTTTTGGCCAGGAGCCAGCTTCATAAATATGCAGAGATACAGAGAATCCAGAATAGCCAACACAACATAAAACAAGAAAAGTTCAAAGGCTAAAACGAGCTGATGTCAAAGATATAGGCATAAACTTGTTCTCAATGCAGGTTTACCATTTCTGTCAGTTATGATACAAGTAATTTTTGTCTTTACCTATCAGTCTGCATACAGGTTTATCAATTTTATTTATCTTACCAAAGAACCAACTTTTTGTTTGATTTTCTCTATTATTCCTATTTCTTACTTTGTGTTTAATTTCCCCCCTTTTTCCTAGTATTTAAAAAAATATGGTAAGAACACATAGCATGAAATCTATCTCCTTAAGAACCTTTAAGGTAGCAGGGAGCCATGGCTCCACACCTGTAATTGTATCTACTTGAGAGGCTGAGATTGGGAGGATTGATGTTTGAGGCCAGCCTGGGTAAATAGTTTGTGAGACTCCATCTTCAAAATAATCACAGCAAAATGGGCTGGAGGTGTGGCTCAAGCAGAAGAGCAGCTGCTTTGCAACCTAGAAGCCCTGAGGTTAAATCTCCATCC